>NW_024044922.1:0-201578 GCF_015852505.1 Tachyglossus aculeatus | reverse complement strand
AGATCTGGTGTGAATACAAGAAAATTGGGTGGGTCACAGTCGCCGTCCCATACAGGGCTCACAGTCCCAGTCCCCATCTTACAGACGAGGGAACTGAGGCCCAGAGAAGCGAAGCGACTTGCCCCAAATCACCAAGAAGAGAAGCAGTCTGGTCCATTGGAAAGAACACGCGCCTGGGCTCTATTTCCAGCTCTGCCAATTGCTTGCTGTGTGACCTTGGGCAAGTCACTTAACTTCTCTGTGCCTCACTTCTCCTGTTCTCCCTCCTGCTCAGCCTGTGAGCCCCAGGAGATGCAGGGACTGTGCCCAAACGGATTAACTTGCCCAGGGCTTTGAACGATGTTTGATGCACAGTAAACGCCTCACAAATACCGTTAAACAAATGAAAAAGACGTGGAGCCGTGATTAGAACCCAAGGCCTCTAACTCCTAGCCCACGCTCTATCTGCTAGGCCGCACTGCTTCTCTCTTGCGTCCGCCCAAGATTTGTGGGGGGAAGACTTATGAGGGGGAATTGGTGATGAAAAATCTGGCCGGTACAGTCTCAGTCATACTGTCTTGTCCCTGACCGGAGGGTTGAAGTCACCACGGCCTGGGGCTGACGGCATGCCACTCATTCATTCAATTATATTTATTGAGCGCTTACTGTGTGCAGAGCACTGTAATAATAATAATAATAATGACATTTATTAAGCGCTTACTGGTCTAAGCGCTGGGGAGGTTACAAGGTGATCAGGTTGTCCCATGGGGGGCTCACAGTCTTCATCCCCATTTTGCAGATGAGGTAACTGAGGCGCAGAGGAGTTAAGTGGCTTCCCAAAGTCACACAGCTGGGATTTGAACCCATGACCTCTGACTCCAAAGGCTGTGCTCTTTCCACTGAGCCAAGCTGCTCCTCTGTACTAAGCGCTTGAACGCTGTAGCCCGGCAGCCACGGTAGCCGGGGTTTGGGCTGTGGATGGAGGGGGCCAGGGGGCTACCGTAGGGGCAAATATTTTCTCTCTGCTTGCGTACGCAGTCCTGGTTCCAACTCGACCCTGGACCCCGGGTACGAACGTCTTCCCTGAGTGACCCTCACACTCACGTCGGTTAGCCTGCTGGTACCTCCCCATCCCTCTCCACCGTCTCACCGGGCCAGCGTGGGGCTGGGGGAGCGCTGACCCGCTGTGGGCATGTCCGGTCCCTCCTCTCTTCTCGGACTCCTGGATGCAGTGGCCACGGAGGGACGGCGAGGAGCCGTCAGCCCCGCTCTGCTCTCCCGCGGAAACTGAAGCACGCTTTTCAGACAGGGCCCCCGTCCCCTTAGATAAAGCCGCCGCTACCCCGAGGGGGGTCCCCGGACGACCGGATCCCGGCAACTCGTCCCCGCAGTCCTTGATTCCCCACAGAGATGAGGATCCGGTGATGGCATGGCGTTCCCATGGCAACGGCATCCTAACAGTTCCCTCTGTTAGTGACCATCTGGGTCAACAGGTGGGCGCTTCAGCTTCTTTTTTTTTCTTCAGTGGTACCTGTTAAGCGCTTACTATGGTCCAGGCACTGGACTAAGCGCCGGGATGCGATACGAGCTAATCAGGTTGGACACGGTCCCTGTCCCACATGGGGCTCGCAGTCTCAATCCCCATTTTCCAGATGAGGGAACTGAAGCCCAGAAAACAGCCTCAATCCCGATTTTCCAAATGAGGGAACTGAAGCCCAGAGAAGTGAAGTGGTTCGCCCAAGGTCCCACGGTAGAAAGATAGCAGAGACAACAATAGAACCCAGGTCATTGTGGCTCCCGGGTTCACGCTCAACCACCTAGTCCACGCTTCTTTTCTGAGTTTCATTGTAATAATAATGATAATAATGATAATAATGGCATTTTTAAGCGCTTACTATGTGCAAAGCACTGTTCTAAGCGCTGGGGAGGATACAAAGTGATCAGGTTGAACCACGTGGGGCTCTCAGTCTTAATCCCCATTTTACAGATGAGGGAACTGAGGCTCAGAGAAGTGAAGTGACATGCCCAAGGTCACGCAGCAGACATGTGGCAGAGCATTTATGATAGCATTTATTAAGCGCTTACTATGTGCAAAGCACTGTTCTAAGCGCTGGGGAAGTTACAAGGTGATCAGGTTGTCCCACGAGGGGCTCACAGTCTTAATCCCCATTTTCCAGATGAGGGAACTGAGGCCCAGAGAAGTTAAGTGCCTTGCCCAAATTCACACAGCTGACAAATGGTGGAGCCGCGATTTGAACCCATGACCTCGGACTCCAAAGCCTGGGATCTTTCGACTGAGCCACGCTGCTTCATCTTGTTCATAAACTCGAACAATCAGTCGGTCATTTAATCTGTTGTATTTTCTGACATCTTCTGATTGCGAATCTAGAGAGAATGAGAAATTACTCTAAATCCATCCTAAGCCCCTCCCCCGGGTA
Organism: Tachyglossus aculeatus; assembly: GCF_015852505.1. Classification (NCBI taxonomy): domain Eukaryota; kingdom Metazoa; phylum Chordata; class Mammalia; order Monotremata; family Tachyglossidae; genus Tachyglossus; species Tachyglossus aculeatus. The sequence goes on along the minus strand of NW_024044922.1, from coordinate 199,161 downwards.
GGTTTGGGGGATTAACCCAAAGAAGCAGCATGGCTCAGTGGCAAGAACCCGGGTTTGGGAGTCAGAGGTCATGGGTTCTAATCCCGCCTCCGCCACTTGTCTGATGTGTGACTTTGGGCAAGCCACTTAAATTCTCTGGTCCTCAGTTACCTCATCTGGAAAATGGGGATAAAGACTGTGAGCCCCATGTGGGACAACCTGATCACCTTGTATCTTCCCAGGGTTTAGAACAGTGCTTGGCACGTAGTAAGTGCTTAAGAAATACAATAATTCATTCATTCATTCAATCGTATTTATTGAGCGCTTACTGCGTGCAGAGCACTGTACTAAGCGCTTGGGAAGTACAAGTTGGCAACATATGGAGATGGTCCCGACCCAACAACGGGCTCACAGTCTAGAGACGGGTTCACAGTCTAGAGAATTATTAAATTATTATTATTATTATTCATCTGCATCTTTTTGCCGGACCTCCATCTTTCTGAATTGTTCCTCTCACTGCTCCCGCCAGATTAGCGCTTAGAACGCTGCTTTGCACATAGTAATTATAATAATGATAATAATGGTATTTGTTAAGTGCTTACTATGTGCAAAGCACTGTTCTAAGCGCTGAAGCTTAGTAAGCACTTAATAAATGCCATCATTATTATTATTATCCCAATTCCTATGGCTGCAGGATCGCTTTCCCTCCTTGGCTCTTGTTTCGCCTGGCATTGGCAGAACTGTGCTGGATGTTTGGAGTTCTGGGTGCAATGTGAAGAGTTCACAGTCTCTCATTTCCATTTATGACTTCAGTTTCTGCTGAGACAAAGGCCAGTCTGTTTACAGACACGCCTTTGACTGCTGCTGATTCTTTCTCCTGCTTCTTCTTCTTGTTCTTGGCGCAATGAGTTCAAAGTCTCTCATTTCCATTTAGGACTTTAGTTCCTGCTGAGACAAGGGCCAGTCCGTTTACAGACATACCCTAGACTGTTTCTGATTCTTTTTCCTGCTTCTTCTTGTTCTAGGGGCAATGAGTTCAGAGTCTCTCATTTCCATTTAGGACTTTAGTTTCTGCTGAGACAAAGGCCAGTGTGTTTACATGGACTGTTCTACTTCTGATTCTTCTAATCTACTTCTGATTCTTTCTCCTGCTTCTTCTTCTTGTTCTAGATGCAATGAGTTCAGAGTCTCTCATTTCCATTTAGGACTGTAGTTTCTGTTGAGACAAAGGCCAGTCTTTTTACAGACACCCCCTGGACTGCTTCTGATTCTTCCTCCTGCTTCTTTTTCTTGTTCTTGGTGCAATGAGTTCAGAGTCTCTCATTTCCATTTATGACTTTAGTTCCTGCTGAGACAAAGGCCAGTCTGTTTACAGACATCCCCTGGACTGCTTCTGATTCTTCCTCCTGTTTCTTCTTCTTGTTTTAAGGGCAATGAGTTCAGAGTCTCTCATATCCATTTATGACTTTAGTTTCTGCAGAGACACAGGCCAGTCTGCTTACAGACACACCCTGGACTGTTTCTGATTCTTTCTCCTGCTTCTTCTTTTTGTTCTAGCTGCAATGAGTTCAGACTCTCTCATTTCCATTCAGGACTTTAGTTTCTGTTGAGACAAAGGACAGTTTTTTTAGAGACATCCCCTGGACTGCTTCTGATTCTTTCTCCTGCTTCTTCTTCTTGTTCTAGGTGCAATGAGTTCAGAGTCTCTCATTTCCATTTATGACTTTAGTTCCTGCTGAGACAAAGGCCAGTCTGTTTACAGACACCCCCTGGACTGCTTCTGATTCTTTCTCCTGCTTCTTCTTATTATTACTAAGCCCTTATTATGGGCCAGACATTCATTTATTCAATCGTATTTATTGAGCGCTTACTGTGTGCAGAGCACTGTACTAAGCGCTTGGGAAGTCCAAGTTGGCAACATATAGAGATGGTCCCTACCCAACAGAGGGTTCACAGTCTAGAAGACATCGTACTAAGGGCTGAGGTCGATTCATTCATTCATTCAATCGTATTTATTGAGCGCTTACTTTGTGCAGAGCACTATACTAAGCGCTTGGGAAGTACAGGTTGGCAACATATAAAGATGGTCCCTACCCAACAGTGGGTTTCACAGTCTAGAAGGGGAAGACGGAGAACAATTCAAAACATATTAACAAAATAAAATAAATACATGGAATATGTACAAGTAAAATAATCGGGTTGGACGCAGCCCCTGTCCCACGTTGGGTTCACAGTCTTAATCCCCATTTTTCAGATGAGGTAACTGAGGCACGGGGAAATGAAGCGACTTGCCCAAGGTCACACAGCGGGCAAGTGGTGGGGGCAGGATTAGAACGCAGGGCCTTCTGACACCATGCCCTGCGTGCTTTCTACTCTTAACACTGCTACTCAGAAAGAGCCCGGGCTTTGGAGTCAAAGGTCATGGGTTCAAATACCAGTTCCACCAACGGTCAGCCGTGTGATTTTGGGCAAGTCATTTCACTTCTCTGGGCCTCAGTGACCTCAGCTGTAAAATGAGGATTAAAACTGTGAGCCCCGCATGGGACAACCTGATCACCTTGTAATCTCCCCAGCGCTTAGAACAGTGCTTTCCACATAGTAAGCGCTCAATACTCAATACTCAATACTTAATACTCAACATGTCCAAGACTGAACTCCTTGTCTTCCCTCCCAAACCCTGCCCTCTCCCTGACTTTCCCATCACTGTTGACGGCACTACCATCCTTCCCGTCTCACAAGCCCGCAACGTTGGTGTCATCCTCGACTCCGCTCTCTCGTTCACCCTTCACATCCAAGCCGTCACCATAACCTGCCGGTCTCAGCTCCGCAACATCGCCAAGATCTGCCCTTTCCTCTACATCCAAACCGCTACCCTGCTCGTTCAAGCTCTCATCCTATCCCGTCTGGACTACTGTATCAGCCTCCTCTCCGATCTCCCATCCTCTTGTCTCTCGCCACTTCAATCCATACTTCACGCCGCTGCCCGGATCTTCTTGGTCCAGAAACGCTCTGGGCGCGTTACTCCCCTCCTCGAAAATCTCCAGTGGCTATCAATCAACCTACGCATCAGGTAGAAACTCCTCACCCTTGGCTTCAAGGCTGTTCATCACCTCGCCGCCTCCTACCTCACCTCCCTTCTCTCCTACTACAGCCCAGCCCGCACCCTCCACTCCTCTGCCGCTAATCTCCTCACCGTGACTCATTTTCGCCTGTCCCGCCGTCGACCCCGGGCCCACGTCATCCCCCTGGCCTGGAATGCCCTCCCTCCCCACATCCGCCAAGCTAGATCTCTTCCTCCTTTCAAGGCCCTACTGAGAGCTCACCTCCTCCAGTAGGCCTTCCCAGACTGATCCCCCTCCTTCCTCTCCCCCTCCTCCCCCTCTCCATCTCCCCCGCCTTACCTCCTTCCCTTCCCCACAGCACCTGTATATATGTATATATGTTTGTACGGATTTATTACTCTACTTATTTATTTATTTTACTTGTACATATCTATTCTGTTTATTTTATTTTGTTAATATGTTTTGTTTTGTTCTCTGTCTCCCCCTTCTAGACTGTGAGCCCACTGTTGGGTAGGGACCGTCTCTATATGTTGCCAACTTGTACTTCCCAAGTGCTTAGTACAGTGCTCTGCACACAGTAAGCAGTCAATGAATACGACTGATTGGTTGATTGATTGAGTATCATGTCAACCAACTCCTTTGCGTTGTACCCTCTCAAGTGCTTAGTACAGTGCTCTGCAAACGGTAAGCGCTCAATAAAAGCCCATCAGCTGATCGATTGATTGATTGCCGTCCCAATCCCCAACAATGAACGGGGACTGGAAGCCACAGACCTCAGGGGGGACGACGGGAGAGACAGAGAAGACGGAGGAGGGTGATGGGCATATCCCGGAGACCAAGGGTGGAGTGGTCAGAGGATGGTGAGAGGCGGCTGTGGGGCTAGCGGTGGTCCCACTAAAACAGGGCAGCCGGGGGAAGGGGTCTAGAGGATTAGGATTACCCAGAAATCATTGCTACATGAAGTGGGCCACAATCAGAGGCCATTAGAGCACCAGAGAGAACAGATTCTGTGTCACAATTGCCCAGGGAGAAAGCAGGAACTAGAGGGAAAGACTATAACCTTAAATTTTGTTTAAGGGTACTAAAGTACTAAGGAGAAGCAGCGTGGCTCAGTGGAAAGCGGCCGGGCTTGGGAGTCAGAGGTCATGGGTTCTAATCCCGGCCCCAGCCTCTTGTCAGCTGTGTGACTTTGGGCAAGTCACTTCACTTCTCTGGGCCTCAGTGACCTCATCGGGAAAATGGGGATGAAGACGGTGATCCCCCCGTGGGACAGCCTGGTCACCTTGTAACCTCCCCGAAGCTTAGAACAGTGCTTTGCACAGAGTAAGCGCTTAATGAATGCCATGCTTATTATTACTATTAAAGTGCTCACTAGGTTTCAAGTACAGTACTAAGTGACGGGAAAAGAGAAGAAGCATGGCCTAGTGGGTAGAGCCCGGGTCTGGGAATTGAAAGGAGCTGCTCTGCCACTTTTCTGCCGTGCGACCTTGGGCAAGTCACTTCACTTACCTGTGCCTCAGTCGGCTCATCTGTAAAATGGGGATTAAGACTGGGAGCCCCATAGGAGAGGGAGCTGAGGAAAAAGGGGGCTTAGTCTGGGATGATAGTGATAAAATTATCATCATTTGACACCCGTCTCCATGTTTTGTTTCGTCGTCTGTCTCCCTCTTCAAGACTGTGAGCCCGTTGTCGGGTAGGGACCGTCTCCAGATGTTGCCGATGTGGACTTCCCAAGCACTTAGTCCAGTGCTCTGCACACAGGAAGCGCTCAATAAATACGATTGAATGAAGGAATAATATTTGTGGTAGTTATTAGTTGCTTACTATGTGCCAGACACTTTACTAAGCACTGGGATGGACATTCATTCATTCATTCATTCAATCGTATTTATTGAGCGCTTCCTGTGTGCAGAGCACTGTACAAAGCGCTTGGGAAGTACAATTTGGCGACATATAGAGACGGTCCCTACCCAACAGTGGGCTCACAGTCTAGAAGGGGGAGACACAGAACAAAACAAAACATATTAACAGAATAAAATAGATAGAATAAATATGTACAAGTAAAATAAATAGAGTAATAAATCTGTACAAACATATATACATACGTATAGGTGTTGTGGGGAAGGGAAGGAGGTAAGGCGGGGAGGGATGGAGAGGAGGACGAGGGGGACAGGAAGGAGGGGAAGGACTCCTGGAGGAGGTGAGCTCTCAGTAGGGCCTTGAAACCAGCAAATGGTTCCAAATGGGGCTCAATTAATCCCCATTTTGCAGTTGAGGGAACTGAGGCGCGGAGAAGTGAAGGGACCTGTCCCAGGAGTCTGAGCATACAGGCTGCTGCGTTGGTATTAGAACCCAGGAGTCCTGATTCCCCGCCCCACCATCGATCCACCAGGTCCAGCCGCTGCTCCGCACGCCGGCTGGGTTCCTGCGGGACAACTCCCGAGAGGAACTCCGAGCGGGGCCTCCCAGAGGGACCCCTCCCTTCTGTCCCCAGAGCCGGGCTGGATGGCGGGGTATTTCAGCCTCTGTGAGGGAGGGCAGATGGAGCAGAAATACTCGGTGCCTGCGGCAGAGCGTTCTGGGATCAGCCGGGAGCATCCCGGACACAGATGGGAAGGGCGTCGGGCCCGGGGCAACCGAGACCAGCCGAGAGGGGCCACTGGAGAGAGGCCCCTCCCGTCCTCCCGGCCCATCCCGGTGAGTCTGAAGAACGGCGAAGGGCAGTCTTTAGAGGCGAGATGGAATAATAATAATAATGATGGTATTTGTTAAACGCTTACTTTTATTTTGTTAATATGTTTTGTTTTGTTCTCTGTCTCCCCCTTCTAGACTGTGAGCCCACTGTTGGGTAGGGACCGTCTCTATATGTTGCCAATTTAGACTTTCCAAGCGCTTAGTACAGTGCTCTGCACACAGTAAGCGCTCAATAAATACAACTGACTGACTGAATGAATGAATGCAAAGCACTGTGAGGGGATACAAGGTACTTCTTTGTTTTCTCTCCGTCTCTCTACTCCTATCTCCCTTCTTTCCCCCCCCCCTCCCTTTCCGTTTGTTTCCTTTCTCTGTCTCTCTCTTCCTCTTTCTCCCTCTCCTAATCTACCGCTCTTTCTCCATCTCCACCCGTCTCCGTATTCGCCTTTCTGATGATCTTGGTGTTTCTGCCTTTGTTTCTGTCTCAAACGTCACTCTTCTCCTCCATTACTCTGTCTTAATGCCTCTAACCTTCTCAATTTTTCTGGGTTTCTAGAGCTTTCGATTTACATTTCTTTGAGTTTCTTGTCTTGGGCCTTCTGTTTCTCTCTCTCCGCTGGTCGTTAGTCGAAGTAGCAACGGCAGTAGTAGTAACAATCATAACAATAACGGTGGCATTTTTTAAGCGCTTACACTGTTCTAAGCGCTGGGGAGGACACAAGGTGATCAGGTTGTCGGTCTTCATCCCCATTTTACAGATGAAGCAACTGAGGCCCAGAGACGCTAACTGACTTGCCCAAGGTCACACAGCTGACAGACGTCGGAGCCGGGATTAGAACCCATGACCTCTGATTCCCAAGCCCAGGCTCTTTCCACTGAGTGGTAGAGTTATTCCAATTAACATCTTCCTCTCTTCTAGATTGCAAAGATGATTATGGGAGGGGAACATATCTACTCATTTTACTGTAATGTACTCCCCCAAACACTAAGAACAGTGCTCTGCACGTAATAAGCGCTCAGCAAATACCACTGATTGATTGACTGATAGTGGTAATGGTAATAATAATAATTATGGTATTTCATTCATTCATTTGATCGCATTTATTGAGTGCTTACTGTGTGCAGAGCACTGTACTAAGCGTTTGGAAAGTACAATTCAGCAATGAATAGAGTCAATCCCTACCCAACAGCAGGTTCACAGTCTAGAAGCGCTTAACAAATACCATTATTATTATTATGAATACTAGCTATTAAATAGTGAACACTGAACAAATGCCATAAAAATGTAAGCCTAATAGTGTCAGATAACAATAATAATAAAATTATGGTATTTGTTGAGCATTTCCTAAGTGCCAAGCACTGTTCTAAGCGCTAGGATAGATACCCGGCGCTTAGAACAGTGCTATGAACATAGTATAATAATAATAATGGCATTTAGTGAGCGCTTACTATGTGCAAAGCACTGTTCTAAGCACTGGGAAGGTTACAAGGTGATCAGGTTGTCCCATGGGGGGGCTCACCGTCTTAATCCCCATTTTACAGATGAGGTAACTGAGGCACAGAGAAGTTATGTGATTTTCCCAAAGTCACACAGCTGACAATTGGTAGAGCCGGGATTTGAACCCATGACCTCTGACTCCAAAATCCGTGCTCTTTCCAATGAGCCACGCTGCATCTCCTAGTAAGCGCTAAACAAATCAATCAATCAATCGTATTTATTGAGCACTTACTGTGTGCAGAGCACTGTACTAAGCGCTTGGGAAGTACAAGCTGGCAACATATAGAGACAGTCACTACCCAATAGTGGGCTCACAGTCTAGAAAGGGGAGACAGAGAATGAAACAAAAGACAGAGAACAAAACAGATGCCATCAATATTATTATTATGATTACAGGGTAATCAGGTTGTCCCACTTGGGGCTCGCAGTCTTAATCCCCATTTTATATATGAGGGAACTGAGGCATAGAGAAGCGGCTCGCCCAAGGTCACACAGCAGACAAGTGGCAGAGGTGGGATTAGAATCCGTGACCTTTGACTCCCAAGCCACGCTGCTTCTTGAATAATCAGATTGGACGTAGACCCTGTCCCACATGGGGATTGCAGTTTATGTAGTAGGGAGAAAAAGTAATTTACCGCTATTTGCAAAAGAAGGAACTGGGGCCAGAGGAGTTATGTGTCTGGCCCAAGGTCTCACAGCAGGTCACACTGCAAGCCGGTGACAGAGCTAGAATTAAAACTCCGTCTCCTGGGCTAGATATCTCCTTGAATTTTGTTTGGTCTCTGTGCTTCGGTCTCCCTGCCTCTGTTTCTCTGCATCTTATAGTCACCCTGCCACTTCGTGTTTATCGGGGAGAGGAGACTGAGGGTCTGCCAGACAGGAAGCGAGAGGGCTTCCAGGGCAGATAGGCTAGTGTGACTAGATAAGTAAGAGGAGTTGCAGTATCTGAATCCTCAAAAACATTTAAGAACAGGAAACGTCCAAGGGAGAGCAAATCGGTTTGAGTGCTTGTCTTCATTCCAGGCCAGAGGCGGAAGAAAGAGGAACCCGAGAGGTCCGATGCAACCTAACAATTTCGCTTGTCCTATTTTTTTCTCGGACTGATTCATTCATTCATTCATTCAATCAGTCGTATTTATTGAGCGCTTACTGTGTGCAGAGCACCGGACTAAGCGCTTGGGAAGTACAAGTTGGCAACATATAGAGACGGTCCGTACCCAACAGTGGGTTCACAGTCTAGACGGGGGGAGACAGACAACAAAATAAAACATATTAACAAAATAAAATAAATAGAATTGTAAATATATAAGTTAAATAGAGTGATAAATCTGTACAAACAGGTGTTGTGGGGAGGGGAAGGAGGTAGGGCGTGTGGTGGGAGGATGAGAGGAAAAAGGGGGCTCAGTGTGGGAAGGCCTCCTGGAGGACGTGAGCTCTCAGTAGGGATTTGAAGGGAGGAAGAGAGCTAGTTTGGCGGATGTGGGGAGGGAGGGCATTCCAGGCCGGAGGAGGATGTGGGCCGGGGGTCGACGGCAGGACGGGAGAGAAAGAGGCACGGTGAGGAGGTGAGCGGCAGAGGAGTGGAGGGTGCTGTCTGGGCTGGAGAAGGAGAGAAGGGAGATGAGGTAGGAGGGGGTGAGGTGATGGACAGCCTTGAAGCCGAGGGTGAGGAGTTTTTGCCTGATGCCTAGGTTGATTGGTCGCCACTGAAGATTTTTGAGGAGGGGAATAATGTGCCCGGAGAGTTTCTGCACAGAGACGATCTAGGCAGCGGCGTGAAGTATAGACTGAAGTGGGGAGAGACAGGAGTATGGGAGATCGGAGAGGAGGCCGATGCAGTCGGGATAGGATGAGAGATTGAACCAGCAGGGTAGCGGTTTGGATGGAGAGGAAAGAGCGGATCTTGGTGATGTTGAGGAGGTGAGAGCGGCAGTTTTTGGTGACGGATCGTATGTGAGGGGTGAACGAGAGAGCGGAATCATGGATGACACCGAGGTTGCGGGCTTGTGAGACGGATGGTAGTGCCGTCCACAGTGATGGGAAAGTCAGGGAGAGGGCAGGGTTTGGGAGGGAAGATAAGGAGTTCAATCTTGGACATATTGAGTTTTAGATGGAGAGCAGGCATCCAGATGGAGATGTCTTGAAGGCACGAGGAGACACGAGCCTGAAGGGAGGGAGAGAGAGCAGGGGCAGAGATGGAGATTTGGGTGTCATCAGCGTAGAGATGATAGTTGAAGCCGTGGGAGCGAATGAGTTCTCCGAGGGAGTGAGTGTAGACAGAGAACAGAAGGGGACGGAGAACCGACCCTTGAGGAACCCCTACAGTAAGGGGATGGGAGGGGGAGGAGGAGCCTGCGAAGGAAACTGAGAATGAACGGCCGGAGAGATAAGAGGAGAAGCGGGAGAGGACGGAGTCTGTGAAACCAAGGTCGGATAGTGTGCTGAGGAGAAGGGGGTGGTCCACAGTGTCGAAGGCAGCTGAGAGGTCGAGGAGGATTAGGATAGAGTAGGAGCCATTCGTTTTGGCAAGCAGGAGGTCACTGGTGACCTTTGAGAGGGCTGTTTCGGTGGAATGTGGGGGACGGAAGCCAGATTGGAGGGGATCGAGGAGAGAGTTGGCGTTGAGGAATTTGAGGCAGCGGGTGTAGATGAATCGTTCGAGGAGTTTGGAAAGGAATGGTAGGAGGGAGATAGGGCGATAACTAGAAGGGGAGGCGGGGTCAAGAGAGGGTTTTTTTCAGGATGGGGGAGATGTGGACACGTTTGAAGGCAGAGGGGAAGGAACCAGTGGAGAGTGAGTGGTTGAAGATGGAAGTTAAGGAGGGGAGGAGGGGCGGGGCGAGAGATTTCATAAAATGAGATGGAATGGGGTCAGGAGCACAGGTGGCCGGAGTAGCATTTGAGAGGAGGGAGGAGGTCTCATCTGAAGGTACTGCTGGGAAGGATGGGAGAGTAGCGGAGAGGGTTGAGAGCCGGGGGGTGGGAGAAGGGGGAGGCGTGACTTTGGGGAGCTCAGACCTGATGGAGTTAATTTTACTGATGAAGTAGGAGGCCAGATCGTCGGGGGTGAGGGAAGGAGGACGAGGAGGAACACGGGAAGAGTGAATACTCAATTGTTTTCTTGGTACCCTCAGGCAGTCCTCAGACCACATGGTCAATCACACAGTTGTGACGGAATTCCTGCTCCTGGGATTCTCGGAGGTCCGGGAGCTGCAGCTGGCCCAGGCCGCGCTGTTCCTCCTGGTCTACCTGGCGGCCCTGACGGGGAACCTCCTCATCGTCGCAGTCACCCTCCTCGACCGGCGCCTCCACACCCCCATGTACTTCTTCCTCAGGAACCTGTCCATCATTGACCTCTGCTACATCTCCGTCACCGTCCCCAAATCCATCCTCGATGCCCTGGTCAACAACAGATCCATCTATTTCAGAAACTGTGTGATCCAGGTCTTTTTAGTGGATCTGTTTGTCGCTTCGGAGATGTCCTTCCTCACGGTGATGTCCTACGACCGCTACGCGGCCATCTGCCTCCCCCTGCGCTACAACCTCATCATGGACCGAGGGGCCTGTGGGAAGATGGCGGCTGCCTCCTGGCTCAGTGGGGGGCTCTTCGGAACGATGTACTCGGCCGGGACGTTCACCCTAAGCTTCTGCGAGTCCAACCTGATCCGGCAGTTCTTCTGTGACGCGCCCTCCTTACTGAAGATCTCCTGTTCGGAAACGCACGTTGTCGTTGACATCACCGTGGTCACGGGTATCGGCTTTGGTTTCGTTTCCTTCGTTTCCATCGTCGTCTCCTACGTGCGCATCTTCTCGGCCGTGCTGAGGTTCCCGTCCACCGAGAGTCGGGCCAAAGCCTTCTCCACCTGCTTGCCCCACCTCACCGTCGTCACCCTTTTTCTATCGACCGGAATCTTCGCCCACATCAAGTCCGTGTCAGATTCCCCCCAGGCCCTTGACCTGCTGGTGTCCGTGTTTTACACCGTGGTGCCCCCTGCTCTGAACCCCCTCATCTACAGCCTGAGGAACCGGGACATAAAGGCTGCCTTGAGGAAAATCTGTGGCTGAAACCGATCTCTCTTGTCCGGTCTCCACTTCACGTCGACTCTGAAATTTGCTGTGTACCCCTTAAGCAGTCTGTTACTCCCCCCAGCCCCACGATACTCGTAGAAATAGTCTCGTGATCTACTATTTCCCCTCACCCTGATCAACCTTAATGTCCGTCTCCCCCCGTAGACCGTAAGCTTCTTGAGGGCGAGTATCATGTCAACCAACTCCTTTGCGTTGTACCCTCTCAAGTGCTTAGTACAGTACTCTGCAAACAGTAAGTGTTCAATAAAAGCCCATCGACTGATCGATTGATGGCCGTCCCAATCCCCAACAATGCACGGGGACTGGAAGCCATAGACCTCAGATGGGATGACGGGAGAGACAGAGAAGACAGAGGAGGGCGATGGGCAGTTCCCGGAGACCAAGGGTGGAGTGTTCAGAGGATGGTGAGAGGCTGCCATTTGGGCTGGCGGTGGTCCTACAAAGACAGGACAGCCAGGGGGAAGGGGTCTAGAAGAGGAAGATTACCCAGAAATCATTGCTACAGGACGTGTGCCACAATCAGAGGCCATTAGAGCATCAGATAGAAGAGATCTTGGGTCACAATTGCCCAGGGAGAAAGCAGGAACTAGAGGGAAAAACTATAACCTCAATTTTTTTTAATGGTACTAAAGTGCTTACTTGGTTTCAAGTACAGTACCAAATGATGGGAAAAGAGAAGAAGCAAGGCCTAGTGGGTAGAGCTCGGCCCCGGGCATCGAAAGGAACTGATCTGCTACTTTTCTACTGTGCGACCCTGGGCAAGTCGCTTCACCTCTCTGTGCCTCAGTCGCCTCATCTGTAAAATGGGGATTAAGACTGGGAGCCCCATATGTCTCCTGATTAACTTGTCCCTAACCTAAAGTTTAGTACAGTGCCTGGCACATAGTAAATGTTAAACAGATGCCATTAAAAAAGATAATTAATGATAGATATCGAGTCACTGAACCGAGAGGTGGTGGAACTGGGATTAATAATAATAATGATATTCAATCGTTCTTTGATTCAGTCGTATTTATTGAGCGCTTGCTGTGTGCAGAGCACTGTACTAAGCGCTTGGAAAGTGCAATTGAGCACTAAAGAGAGACAATCCCTGTCCACACAAGTCTTACAGTCTACAAGGGGGGAGACAAAAACAAGTAAACAGGCATAAATATAAATACATAGAATTGTAGATATGTACATATACACACAAATGGTGTTGGGTTGGGAGTGAGTAGAGGAAAGGGAGTGAGTCGGGACGACGGGAAGTGGAGTGGGAACTGAGGAAAAGGGGAGTTTATTCTGGGAGGATAATGATGATAATTGTATTTGTTATTTGCTGCTTCCGAAAAGCAGCGTGGCTCAGCGGAAAGAGCCCGGGCTTTGGAGACGGAGGTCATGAGTTCAAATCCCGGCTCTGCCAGTTGTCAGCTGTGTGACTTTGGGCAAGTCACTTCACTTCTCTTTGCCTCAGTGACCTCATCTGTAAAATGGTGATGAAGACCGTGAGCCTCCCGTGGGACACCCTGATCACCTTGTAACCTCCCCAGTGCTTTGTACGTAGTAAGCGCTTAATAAATGCCATTATTATTACTAAGCACTTACTATGTGCCAGGCACTTTACAAAGTGCTAGGGTGGTTACAAGTAAATCCTTTCTAAATTACCTTGCCCCTGTTTTCCTATTAAAACATAGCCCATGCACTTTGCTCCTCTAATGCCCGACTACTCACTGGACCTCGATCTCTCCATGTCTCCTTCGACCCCTCGCCCAAGTCCTGCCTCCGGCCTGGAATGCCATCCCTCTTCGTGTCCGACAGACAATGATCCTCCCCACCTTCAAATCCATTTTGAAAACACCTCCCCTCCAAGAGGACTTCGCTGAATAAACTCTTTTCTCCCACTCCCTTCTGCGTCATCCTTGCAGTCTTCAGTCATTCCACCCTCTGCCCCACATCACTTATTCCCATAGCTGTCATTCATTTATTGGTACAGTGCTCAATAAATATGATTGAACGAATGAATGAATGGTATTAATGATGACATTTATTAAGCGCTTACTATGTGCAAAGCGCTGTTCTAAGCGCTGGGGGGATACAAGGTGAACAGCTTGTCCCAAGTGGGGCTCACAATCTTAATCCCCATTTTACAGATGAGGTAACTGAGGCGCAGAGAAATTGACTCACCCAAAGTCACACAGCTGATAGTTGGCAGAGCCGGGATTTGAGCCCATGACCTCTGACTCCAAAGCCCGGGCCCTTCCACTGAACCACGCTGCTTCTCAATTAATTATTAATGTCTGTCTCCCCGTCTAGACTGTAAGATCGCTGTCGACAGGGAACATATCTACCAACTCTGTGCTATTGTAGTCTTGCAAACGCTTAGTACATTGTCTTTCACAGAGTAAGCGCTTAATAAACGTAATTGATTGATGGATTGATTGCTACTACTCCCAAAAGGGCCACCCCAGAGAAGCAGCGTGGCTCAGTGGAAAGGGTACAGGCTTGGGAGTCAGAGGTCATGGGTTCTAATCCCGACTCCCCCACGTGTCTGCTGTGTGACCTTGGGCGAGTCGCTTAACTTCTCTGAGCCAGTTACCTCATCTGTCAAATGGAGTTGAAGACTGAGCCCCCCGTGGGACAACCTGATCACCTTGTAACCTCCTCAGCACTTTGAACAGTGCTTGACACCTAGTAAGCGCTTAATAAATGCCGTTATTCTTCTTATTATTATTATTCTGGTCATGCTTGCCACCAGAGTTGGCAATAAAATTATGGGAGGTCATACAATATCCATCTCCTGCCCTACTGCCCACTTTGATTTCATTCCTCCAACCATTCTCTGCTTCCCTCCTCTAATAATAATAATAATAATGGCATTTACTAAGTGCTCACTATGTGCAAAGCATTGTTATACGCACTGGGGAAGTTACAAGGTGATCAGGTTGTCCCACGGGGGGCTCACAGTCTTCACTCCCATTTTACAGATGAGGTAACTGGGGCTCAGAGAAGTTAAATGACTTGCCCAAGGTCACACAGCTGACAATTGGCAGAGTCGGGATTTGAACCCATGACCTCTGACTCAACTCTACCCTCCCCCCGTTTTATAAAATGGTATTTGTTAAGTGCTTACTGTGTGCCAAGCACTATATTAAGCACTGGGGTAGATCCGAAATAATCAGATCCCGCATAGGGCTCGCAGTAAAAGGGAAAACAGGTATTGAATCCCCATTTTTCATGAAGGGGAACTGGGGCACCGGGAAGTGAAGCGACTTGCCCAAGGTCCCACAGCAGACAGGCTGTGGAACCAGAATTAGAACTCAGTTCATCTGACGTCTAGGCCCGGGCTCTTTCCATTAAGCATTGATGCTGCTGCTGAGATATTCAGATGGTCCTAATTCCTGGTGCGAAATGAGGTTCAAATCTCCTGGGTTTTTATTAATCCCGGAAAGGGAATGATGATTAGTCTGTCCTCAGAACGAATCCCAGAGTGGGAACCTCATGGGAATGGGCAGTTAATTAGGTTGCGAAGGCCGGGACCACAGGGAGACCACGATCCCGGCCTTCTGGGATTCCCGGATGGTCGTCCATCTCAGTGGAGTCGCGGGCGCTCCCACGGCTTCAACTATCATCTCTACGCTGATGACACCCAAATCTACATTTCTGCCCGGTCTCCCCCAGGAAATGACCCGGCTGTCGTCTGAGGGGACGGCACAGCCAGCCGGAGAGCCGAGTTGGGAAGGGAGGATCCTGACAGCCCCCACACCTCGCCCAGACCTTCCTGTCACCCCCACCCACGTCCTGGACAGACGAGACAAAAATACATTTGGTACTTGCTAAGCGTTTAGTATGCCCCAAGAACCGTTGGTAAGTGCTATCATAGACACAAGGCTGTATTGAAACTGTAAGCTCGTAGTGGGCAAGGAATGGGTCTGTTTATTGGTTAATTGTACTCTCCCAAGGGCTTAGTACATTGCTTTGCACCCATTAAGCCCTCAATAAATACAATTGAATAACAGCTGAATGCACAATCACATCTGGAACAGTCTAGAAGCCGTGAGCCTCTCCCTCAGCTGAGGTCGATGCTCCCCAGCCCGGGACGGTCCTGGTGACTCCGGAGAGCAGGGGAAAGCTGAGGGGCATTAATGGGACATTTCTCCTGTTCCCGCACAGATTTATGCGGGATAAATAGAGGTGACCCAGTTCCCAGTCCAGATCAGAAGAGGAATCAAAGAGAGGAGGAATCTCTCCATGGGTTAAGGGCAGAGAAATCGTCTGCTAATTTTATTGTAATATACTCTCCCAAAACTTGAGTCAGGTGGTCTGAACATAGTAAGCGCCCGCAAATCCTGTTGATTGATTGACTGATTGATTGATTGTCTATTCTTGACTCCGTGAAGATATATGAAGGTTAGTTATGTTATTTAACTTCTCTGTGCCTCAGTTCCCTCATCTGTAAAATGGGGATGAAGACTGTGAGCCCCTGTGGGACAAACGGATCACCTTGTAACCTCCCCAGAGCATACAACAGTGCTTTGCACATAGTAAGTGCTTAATAAATGCCATCATTATAATTATTACTATTATCTAGACCGTAAGCTCGTTGTGGGCAGGGAAAGTGATAATTCCATTGCACTGTATTCTCCCAAATGCTTAGTTCAGTGCTCTGCACATTGTAACCACTCAATAAATATGATTGATTGATTATTCTTTCTACATGATGCTTGGGAGGGGAAATACATCAAGACGGTTGTTGGGTGGGGATTGTCTCTGTTGCCAAATTGAACTTTCCAAGCGCTTAGCCCAGTGCTATGCACACAGTAAGCGCTCAAAAACTATGAATGAATGAATGAATGAACTAAGCCTGGTAAGCAGGAGACCTTCGTTTCCACAGACCAAACCAGTCAGTCAGCCCGGACGCTTTTTTACGGTATTTGTTAAGCGCTTACTATGTTCCAAGCTTTGTACTTAGCACTGGGGTAGATTCAAAGTAATCAGGTTGGACACAGTCTCTGTCCCACTTGGGGCTCACAGTCGTCATCCCCATTTTGCAGTTGAGGGAACTGAGGCCCAGAGAAGTGAAGTGACTTTCCCACAGTCACCCAGCAGACAAGTGACGGAGTCAGGATTAGAACCCAAGTCCTTCTGAATCCCAGGTATGCTCTCTCCAGGTAGGCACTTCTCCTGGTAGCCATCTTCAGTCTTATTCACTCATTCATTCAATCGTATTTATTGAGCACTTACTGTGTGCAGAGCACTGTACGAAGAGCTTGGGAAGTAAAAGTTCATTCACTCATTCATTCAATCGTATTGAATGAGAGGACGGAGTCTGTGAAGCCAAGGTTGGATTGCGTGTTGAGCAGAAGGTGGTGGTCCACAGTGTCGAAGGCAGCTGAGAGGTCGAGGAGGACTAGGACAGAGTTTTAGTCATAGGATTTGGCAAGCAGGAGGTCATTGGCGACCTTTGAGAGGGCAGTTTCCATGGAATGTAGGGGACGGAAGCCAGATTGGAGGGGGGCGAGGAAAGAGTTGGTGTTGAGGAATTCGAGGCAGCACGTGTGGATGACACGTTCAAGGAGTTTGGAAAGGAATGGTAGGAGGGAGATAGGGTGATAACTAGAAGGTGAGGTGGTGTCAGGAGAGGGTTTTTTTAGGATGGGAGAGATTTGGGCATGTTTGAAGACAGAGGGGAAGGAATTAGTGGAAAGTGAAGGTGGAAGTTAAGGAGGGGAGAAGGGACGGGGAGAGAGATTTCATAAAATAAGAGGGAATGGGATCAGAAGCACAGGTGGCCAGAGTAGCACTTGAGAGGAGGGAGGAGATTATTCTCTGAAGTGGGGGAGTGACTTTGAGGAGCTCAGACCTGATGGATTTGATTTTATTAATGACGTAGGAGGCCAGATCGTTGGGGATGAGGGAAGGAGGACAGGGAGGAACCGGGGGCCTGAGATGGGATTTGAATGTATGGAAGAGCTGACAGAGATGATGGGCATGGGTGTCAATAAGGGAGGAGAAATAGTTTTGTCTGGCAGAGGAGAGGGCTGAGTTAAGGCAGGAAAGGATAAACTTGAAGTGAACGAGGTTGGCATGGTGTTTAGACTTTCGCCAGCAGCGTTCAGCAGCTCGAGCATAAGAGCGAAGAAGGCGGACAGTGGCAGTGATCCAGGGTTGTGGGTTAGTGGTACGAGAGCGGCGAAGGGAAAGGGGAGCGAGTGAGTCTAGCTGAGTAGAAAGGATAGAGTTGAGCGCAGTAATCTGATCATCAAGCGGAACAGGGATTAGAACCCAGGTCTTGCTCCGACTCTCAACCCCGTGCTGTTTCCATTAGGCACACCCAATACATTAGCATTAACTGGGACTAGGCCAAGATCAGTTGTTTATCAAAGGTCACCGATGACGTCCTTCTTGCCAAAACCAACGGCTCCAACTCTATCCTAATCCTCCTCGACCTCTCAGCTGCCTTCGACATTGTGAACCACCCCCTTCTCCTCAACATGCTATCCAACCTAGGCTTCACAGACTCCGTCCTCTCCCGGTTCTCCTCTTATCTCTCTGGCAGTTCATTCTCAGTCTCCTTCGCGGGTTCCTCCTCCTCCTCCCAACCCCTTAATGTAGGGGTTCCTCAAGGGTCAGTTTTTGATTCCCTTCTGTTCTCTATCTACACTCCCTCCCTTGGTGAACTCATTCACTCCCCTGGCTTCAACCATCGTCTCTACGCTGATGACACCCAAATCTACATCTCTGCCCCTGCTCTCTCTCCCTCCCTCCAGGCTCGTATCTCCTCCTGCCTTCAGGACATCTCCATCTGGATGTCTGCCCGCCATCTAAAACTCAAAATGTCCAAGACTGAACTCCTTATTTTCCCTCCCATTCCCTGCCATCTCCCTGACTTTCCCATCACTGTTGACGGTACTACCATCCTTCCCGTCTCACAAGCCCACAACCTTGGTGTCATCCTCGACTACGCTCTCTCGTTCACCCCTCACATCCAATCCATCTCCAAAACGTGCCGGTCTCACCTCCACAACATTGCCAAGATCCACCCTTTCTTCTCCATCCAAACAGCTACCCTGATCATTCATGCTCTCATCCTATCCCGTCTGGATTACTGCATCAGCCTCCTCTCCGATCTCCTATCCTCCTGTCTCTCCCCATTTCAATCCATACTTCACGCCGCTGCCCGGATTGTCTTTGTCCAGAAACGCTCTGGGCGTGTTACCCCCCTCCTCAAAAATCTCCAGTGGCTACCAATCAACCCACGCATCAGGCAAAACCTCCTCATCCTCGGCTTCAAGGCTTCACCTCGCCCCCTCCTACCTCACGTCCCTTCTCTCCTTCTACAGCCCAGTCCGCACCCTCAGCTCCTCTGCCGCTAATCTCCTCGCCGTGCCTCGCCGTGCCTCGTTCTCACCTGTCCCGCCGTCGACCACCGGCCCACGTCCTCCCCCTGACCTGGAATGCCCTCCCTCCGCACATCCGCCAAGCTAGCTCTCTTCCTCCCTTCAAAGCCCTGCTGACAGCTCACCTCCTACAGGAGGCCTTCCCAGACTGAACCTCCTTCTTCCTCACCCCCTAATCAATCAATCAATCAATCAATCGTATTTATTGAGCGCTTACCGTGTGCAGAGCACTGTACTAAGCGCTTGGGAAGTACAAGTTGGCAACCCAACCCCCTCCCCATCCCCCCGTTTTACCTCCTTCCCCTCCCCGCAGCATGTGTATACATGTACATATGTTTTTTACATATTTATTACTCTATTTATTCATTTATTTTACTTGTACATATTTATTCTGTTTATTTTATTTGGGTATATGTATTGTTTTGTTGTCTTTCTCCCCCTTCTAGACTGTGAGTCCGCTTTTGGGTAGGGACCGTCTCTATATGTTGCAAACTTGTACTTCCCAAGCGCTTAGTACAGTGCTCTGCACACAGTAAGCGCTCAATAAATACGATTGAATGAATGAATGAATATTCATTTGTATTGATGGTACTGATGCCTTTTACATGTTTTGAATTGTTTGTCTCCCCCCTTCTAGACTGTGAGCCTGTTGTGGGCAGAGAGTGTCTCTATTCGTTGCTGAATTGTACTTTCCAGGCACTTAGTACAGAGCTCTGCATGCAGAAAGTCCTCAAGAAATACGACTGAATCAATACCAACTCTACTGTACTCTGCTTAGTAAAGTGTTCTGCATACAGTAAGTGCTCAGTAAATACCAGCGATTGATTGATTTAGTGAATAGGGAATATGTCTATCTATTCTGTTTTACTGTATTCTCCCAAGCACTTATCACAACCCTCTGCACACAATAAGTACTCAATAAATATGATTAACGATTTGGATGATTGGATCCACCTCTGTGGACAGCCCTGACCAGGAGTATTTCTACAGTTACACCCAGTTTCAATTTTACAATGCTAGGAACCTTTATGGATTTAGCTCCAGGGATTATGGAGGGGTGTGGTTGGGAGCTGTTGAGGGGTGGGAGGGGAAGGGAAGCAGGGAAACAAGGAATAATTTTGAAAGCCAGGGAATGGGGTGAGAGGGTTGAAAGGGAGAAAACTTGAAGTTCAGGGGATGAAGAAGGTCAGAAAAGATGGAAAGGGGCAGGGTTAAATGCCATTGATTGATAAATTGATTGGCTACCCGATTACCAGGTCGGGTCACGAGGGAAGAATGACAGGTCAATCAAAGGTGTTTGTTAATACTAATAATAATAATGATGAGCGCTCTGCATGATGACAATGATGACAGTGCTCTGCACATAATAACAATAATAATGTTAAGCGCTTATTATGTACCAAGTACTGTTCTAAGCACTGGGGTAGATACAAGGTTATCAGGTTGTCCCACGTGGGGCTCACTGTTTTCATCCCCATTTACAGATGAGGTCACTGAGGCCCAGAGAAGTGAAGTGACTTGCCCAAAGTCACACAGCTGATGAATGGAGGATCCGGGAATATAACCAACGACCTTTGACTCCCAAGCTCGGGCTGTTTCCACCGAGCCACGCTGTTTAGCGCCTACTATGTGCCAGACACTGTACCAAGTGCTTGGGAGAGTATAATACAACATAATTAGTGGATATGCTCCTTGCCCTTCCTCCCTAGATTGCAAATTCATTGCGGGTAGGGGACGTTTGTGCTTATTCTCTTGTTTTGTGCTCTCCCAAATGCTTTGGACAGTGATCTGCACATAATAACAATAATAATAATAATAATAATAATGGCATTTATTAAGCGCTGACTATGTGCAAAGCACTGTTCTAAACGCTGAGGAGGTTACAAGGTGATTAAGTTGTCCCACGGGGTGCTCATTGTCTTAATCCCCATTTTACAGATGAGGTCACTGAGGAACAGAGAAATTAAGTGACCTGCCCAAAGTCAAACAGCTGACAATTGGCGGATCCGGGATTTGAACCTCTGACTCCAAAGCCCTAAGCTAAGCTTTACATAGTAAGCGCTCAATAAATACCATTGATTGATTGATTGCCCGTAACAGGTCTACAGTCTAGACGGTGGGAAATACAGTGTTCTGCACACAGTAAGTGTTCATTAAAAACCTTTGATTGATTTAATTTATATTTACGTAGATGTCGGTCTCCCATCTAGACTGTAAGCTCATTGTGGGCAGGAAACAAGTCTGCTCACTCTGTTGTATTGGACACTCCCAAGCGATTAGTACAGTGCTCTGCACACAGTAAGTGCTCACTATATTCCATTGATTAATTGATTGACTGACTGACAATTGACTGAATACACAATCCTGGGTAATTTGTGTGAAAAATATCACTGATAGAATTGTTCCTGAGGCAAAATCAATCCCAGCTCAAACTGTTCCGATTTCAGATGTTACTTCCTGGGTCACTCGTGGGACATAAGACCACCAGGACACCAGGACACCAGGAAAAGTGCCTAGTGGGGTGAGAGCATGCCTGGGAGTCAGAAGGACTTGGGTTCTAATCCTGGCTCTGTCACTTTTTTGCTGGGTGACTGTAGGCAGGTCACTTCACTTCTCTGGGCTCAGTTCCCTCAACTGCAAAATGGGGATGAAGACTGTGAGCCCCACGTGGAACAGGGACTGTGTCCAACTGGATTACTTTGAATCTACGTCAGTGCTAAGTACAGAGCCCGACACGTATAAGCGCCTAACAAATACCATAAAAAACGTCCGGGCTGACTGACTGCTTTGGTCTGCGGAAACGAGGGTCTCCTGCTTACCACGCTTAGTTCATTCATTCAATCGTATTTATTGAGCGCTTACTGTGTGCAGAGCACTGTTCTAAGCGCTTGGAAAGTGCAATTTGGCAACAGGTAGAGACAATCCCTACCCAACAACCAGCTTGATGTCTTTGCCCTCCCAAGCATCATGTAGAAAGAATAATCAATCAATCAATCAAGCATTTATTGAGTGCTTACTATGTGCAGAGCACTGTACTAAGCATTTGGGAGAACACAATGTAACAGAATTAGCACTTTCCATGCCCACAGAGAGTTTAGAGACTAGATGGGGGAGAATGCACACTAAGGTGTAAAGATCCCTAATCAGTGGGAAGCAGTCTGGCCTAATGAGTAGAGCACGGGCCTGGGAGGCAGAGGACCTGGGTCCTAATCCCGGCTCAGCCACATACCTGCTGTGTGACCTTGGTTGGCACTTCACTTCTCTGTGCCTCAATTCCCTCATCTGCCAAATGGGGATTCAATCCCTGTTTTCCCTCTTACTTAGACCGTGATCTCCATGTGGGGCTGGATTATCTTGTATCAGCCCCAGCGCGTGGTAGAGTGCTTGGCACATAGTAAGCACTTAACAAATGTCACTGTTCTTAGAATGATCATTACTCATCCTGGATTCATTTACCAGTGTCCACCGTCAGTCTGACGGGGGTAATGGAAATTTTCTCTTCAAGATGGAAGACGTTTCCCCAAGGAGAAGACCCAGGGCGGCCTTTACGTTCCGGTTCTTCTGGCTGTAATTGAGGGGGTTCAGGGTGGGGGGAAACCACAATGTAGAACACGGATGGACACCAGCAGGTCCAGAGCTGAGAAGGAATCTGAGGGTAGCTTCAAGAAAGCACAGAAACAAGTCATGATAAAGAGAGTGACGACTGTGAGGTGAGGCAGGCAGATGGAGAAGGCTTTGGCCCGGCCCTTGGCGTTCGGCATCTTCAGCACGGCCCGGAAGATGCGCACGTATGAGACGACGA
The DNA here is from genome assembly GCF_015852505.1 of Tachyglossus aculeatus. Classification (NCBI taxonomy): domain Eukaryota; kingdom Metazoa; phylum Chordata; class Mammalia; order Monotremata; family Tachyglossidae; genus Tachyglossus; species Tachyglossus aculeatus. The sequence goes on along the minus strand of NW_024044922.1, from coordinate 176,661 downwards.
CGAGCACGAAGCAGAGCAAAGCCAAGCAAACTGCCACGGCGACGTTCACGTCAATGGCGACATGGGTATCGGAGCAGGAGATCTTCAGTAGGGACGGAGCAGCGCAGAAGAACTGAGTGAAGTCGTTTTACCCGCAGAAGCTCAAGGAGAAGGTCGAAGCCGCAAACACGACTCCCATCAGCCCCCCGCTGAGCCGTGAGGCGGCGACCATCTTCCCACAGGACCCTGGGACCCTGACGACCTTGTAGCGCAGGGGGAGGCAGATGGCGGCATAGCGGTCATAGGACATGGCCGTGAGGATGAAGTACACAGAGCTGGTAAACAGGATCACCAGACAGACCTAAGCCGCACAGCCCAGGGAGGAGATGGAATGGCACTGCACCAGCGAGACGAGAATGGATTTGGGGACGGTGACGGAAACGACGTAGTAGTCGAGGACGGACAGGTTCCTGAGGAAGAAATACATGGAGGTGTGGAGGCGCCCGTCGAGGCTGGTAACGGTGACGATGAGGAGATTCCTCGTCAGGGCCGCCAGGCAGACCACAAGGAACAGCGCGGCCTGGACCAGCTGCAGCTTCCCGATCGCAGAGAATCCCAGGAGGAGGAATCCCATCACCATAGAGACATCGATGACGTCCGGTGGGATTCATTCATTCATTCATTCGTATTTATTGAGCGCTTCCTGTGTGCAGATCACTGTAGTAAGCGCTGGGGAAGTACAAGTTGGCAACATATAGACACGGTCCCTAACCAACAACGGGCTTACAGTTTAGAAGAATTCCTAGAATTACTAGAAGAATTAATATAATTACTCTATTTATTTATTTATTTTACTTGTACATATATATTCTATTTATTTTATCTGTCAGTATGTTTGTTTTTTTTCTCTGTCTCCCCCTTTTAGACTGTGAGCCCACTCTTGGGTAGGGACTGTCTCTATATGTTGCCAACTTGTACTTCCCAAGCGCTTAGTACAGTGCTCTGCACACAGTAAGCGCTCAATAAATACGATTGATTGATTGATTGATTAGAAGGGGGAGACAGACAACAAAACAAAACATGTGGACAGGTGTCAAGTCATCAGAATAAATAGAAATAAAGCTAGATGCACATCATTAACAAAATAAATAGAATAGTAAATATGTACAAGTAAAATAAATAGAGTAATAAATATGTACAAACATATATACAGGTGCTGTGGGGAGGGGAAGGAGGTAGGGTGGGGGGATGGGGAGGAGGAAAGGAAAAAAAGGGCTCAATCTGGGAAGGTCTCCTGGAGGAGGTGAGCTCTCAGCAGGGCTTTGGAGGGAGGATGAGAGCTACTTGGCGGATGTGTGGCGGGAGGGAATTCCAGGCCAGGAGGAGAACGTGGGCAGGGAGTCGATGGCGGGACAGGCGAGAACGAGGTACAGTGACGAGGTTAGCGGCAGAGGAGCGGAGGGTACGATCTGGGTTGTTGAAAGAGAGAAAGGAGGTAAAGTAGGAGGGGGCGAGGTGATAGAGAGCCTTGAAGCTGAGAGAGGAGTTTTGCTTGATGCGTAGATTGACTGGCAGCCACTGGAGATTTTTGAGGAGGGCAGTAAGATGCCAGAGCGTTTCTGCACAGAGATGATCTGGGCAGCAGCGTGAAGTATAGACTGAAGCGGGGAGAGACAGGAGGATGGGAGATCAGCGAGGAGGCCGATGCAGTAATCCAGTCGGGATAGGATGAGAGATTGAACCAGTAAGGTAGCGGTTTGGATGGAGAGGAAAGGGCAGATCTTGACGATGTTATGAAGGTGAGGCCGGCAGGTTTTGGTGACGGATTGGATGTGAGTGGTGAATGAGAGAGCGAAGTCGAGGATGACACTAAGGTTGCAGGCTTGTGAGACAGGAACGATGATGGTAGTGCCGTCTACAGTGACGGGAAAGTCAGAGAGAGGGCAGGGTTTGGGAGGGAATATAAGGAGTTCAGTCTCGGACATGTTGAGTTTTAGATGCCTTTAGGCATCATGTGATAGAACCTGATTGCAGAAAGGGGATCGATCAATCGACCAATCATTTATTGAGCACTTACTGTGTGCTGAGCACTGTACTAAGCCCATGGGAGAGTACGATATAAACTGTAACAGCTTGTAGACACGTTCCCTGCCCACAGTGAGCTTATAGACTTGAGGGGGAGGCATACATTAATATAAATGATATAATTATAATATAATCATTAATTATATATCTATATATAAAAATCTCAAAAATCTCCAGTGGCTACCAATCAATCTGCGCATCAGGCAGAAACTCCTCACACTGGGCTTCAAGGCTGTCCATCACCTCGCCCCCTCCTACCTCACCTCCATTCTCTCCTTCTACAGCCCACCCCGCACCCTCCGCTCCTCTGCTGCTAATCTCCTCACCGTACCTCGTTCTCTCCTGTCCCGCCATCGACCCCCGGCTCACGTCATCCCCCGGCCCTGGAATGCCCTCCCTCTGCGCATCCGCCAAGCTAGCTCTCTTCCTCCCTTCAAGGCCCTACTGAGAGCTCACCTCCTCCAGGAGGCCTTCCCAGACTGAGCCCCTTCCTTCCTCTCCCCCTCGTCCCCCTCCCCATCCCCCATCTTTCCTCCTTCCCTTCCCCCCAGCACTGTATATATGTATATATGTTTGTACATATTTACTACTCTATTTATTTATTCATTTATTTATTTATTTATTTATTTATTTTACTTGTACATATCTATTCTATTTTATTTTGTAGTATTTTTGGTTTTGTCTCCCCCTTTTAGACTGTTAGCCCACTGTTGGGTAGGGACTGTCTCTATATGTTGCCAATTTGTACTTCCCAAGCGCTTAGTACAGTGCTCTGCACACAGTAAGCGCTCAATAAATACGATTGATGATGATATATAATTACAGTCTAGAGGAGTCAATCAATCAGGTACTTATTGAGCTCTTACTGTGTGCACAGCACTGTCCTAAAACCTTGGTCGAAGACAGGAAAATAGGGTTGGTAAACATACTCTCTGCCCACAGTGAGCTTATGTTCAAGAGGATACATGAACAAGTAATGAAACACTCATTCAAAAATATATTTATTTCAGGAGGAAGCCAAGGAGAAGCAGTGTGGCCTGATAGAGCAGAAATCAGAAGGACCTGAGTTCTAATCCTGCCTCTGCGACTTGTCTGCTGTGTGACCCTGGGCAAGTGACCTCACTTCTCTGGGCCACTTTAAAATGCAGACTAAGACTCTGAGCCCCATGTGGGAAAAGGGCTATGTTTAACCCGATTAGCATGTATCTCTCCAGTGCTTATTTCAGTGCCTGGAACACGGTAAGCACTTAATAATACTAATAATGATGGTATTTGTTGAGCGCTTACTACGTGAAAAGCACTGTTCTAACAGATACCAGAGAATGGTTGGAGGAATGAAATCTAAGAGGGCCTCGCTCTTGACGGAGCCTGTCCAAAGGAGCAGGGGGAGGTCAGGGAAGAATGAACACTGTATGACCTCCCAGCGCTCTTCCAGCGCTTAGAACAGCTCTTGGCATATAGTAAGCCCTTAACAAACACCAACATTATTATTATTACTTTCCCCTCTGGTGACCAGTATCACAGAAGCCATCTTAGGTCTGGTACTGGATCTAATTTAGGATGCAACAAAGGGTGGCCATTTTGGAGTAGTAGTAATCAATCATCCCCTCTCAGGGTCACACCTGGATAATTTCCAGGCCTCTACCAGTCTCGACTATGGGAGGGAGAGTCAAGCAGAAGCATTTCCATTCGTAGTTTGGGCAGTGGCGAGCAAGTGGCAGGCAATCTGTTATAGGTCAAAGCTCCCCTGTGCTGGGCAGCAGCGGCACGGGAGAGAGTCGAGGGTGGAGACCAAAGTTTACTGCGCGGGAGGAGGTGATGGTAAACCACTTCCGGATTTTTACCAAGAAACCTCTATGGATACATCACCATAACGATTGCAGATGGAGATGGGTGTAGATGGGAGAGATACTTCCATGGCATCGCTATGGGTCGGAGATGACTCAACGGCATAAGACGGACAGTAATGAATCAATCAATAAATCGTATCGATTGAATGCTTATTATGTGGAGAGCACTGTACTAAGCACATGGGAGAGTACAGTATAACAGAGTTGGTAGACATATTCCCCGTCCACAGTGAGCGACAGTTTAGAGTGTGACAGACAATATAAATAAATAAGTAAATAAATACCAGATAAGATCATAAGTGCCGCACGGCAGAAGGTGGAGCGAATAAAGGGTGTACTCCAAGAGCACAGACGATGCAGAATGGAGTGAGAGAAGAGGGCCTAGTCGGAGAAGGCCTTTTGGAGGAGATATACCTTGAATATGGCTTTGAAAGCTGGGAGAGTAATTGTCTGTTGGACATGAAGAGGGAGGGGATTCCAGGCCAGAAGGAGGACGTAAGCGAGGGGTCGACAGTGAGGTAGACGAAATGGAGGTGCAATGAGTAATCTGGCATTAGAGGAGAGACGTGGGCAGGCTGGGGTACAGGGTGGTGAAGTAGGAGGGGGAAAATTGATGTGGAAAGGTTTATTTGTCCCTTGGTAAATGGGTCTTACTCAAAATTCTCCTCAGAGTGGACTTCATATCCCGGTTCCTTAGGGCCATCCCCTCACAACCAGCACACTCTGCAGGGTGGCCTGCCCTCTTCCTCAAGACCATCCTCTCGTGCTCAACCCCGTCTCCGTGGTGGCCTTCATGTGTGCCCGTTCCTCAGGACTATCCCCTCACAGCCAACCCCCTCCCGAGGGCGGCCTGCAGGTCCCTGCTTCTGAGAGCCATCCTGCATACCAAGTCCCCTCCCCATGGAGGCCTTCGTGTGTCCCACATCCTCAGGACCATCCTGTCACACCCAGCCCCCTCCCCAAGGCAGCCTTCATGTCCCGGTTCCTCAGGCTGTAGATGAGGGAGTTCAGGGTGGGGGGCACTACGGAGTAGAACACGGACACCAGCAGGTCCAGGGTCGAGGGCGAGTCTGACACGGGCTTGAGGCAAGCCAAGGCTCCTGTCGAGAGTGAAAGGGTGACGACGGCGAGGTGGAGCAGGCAGGTGGAGAAGGTTTTGGTCCGACTCTCGGTGGATGGGAACCTCAGCACGGCCGAGAAGATGCGGGCGTAGGAGACGAAGAGAGAAACGAAGGAGACAAAACCAAAGCCGATACCCATGTCCACGCTGACGTCAATGACAACGTAAGTTTCCGAGCGGGAGATCTTCAGTAAGGAGGGGACGTCGCAGAATAACTGCTGGATCACGTTGGACTCGCAGAAGCTTAATGTGAACGTCCCGGTCGAGCACATCGCCCCGAAAAACCCCACGCTGAGCCAGGAGGCAGCCGCCATCTTCCCAAAGGCCCCTCCGTCCATGATGAGGTCGTAGCTCTGGGGGTGGCAGATGGCAGTGTAGCAGTCGTAGCACATCGTCATGAGGAGGGACAGCTCTGAACAGCGAAGAAAACCACTAGGAAGACCTGGGCAGCACAGCCCAGAAGGGATATTTCTCTATGGTCGGTCAGGGAGTTGTGGATGGATTTGGGGACGGTGACGGAGATGTAGCAGAGGTCGAGGACAGACAGGTTCTTGAGGAAGAAGTACATGGGGGTGTGGAGGAAGGTGACGGTGACGAAGAGGAGATTTGCCGTCAGGGCCACCAGGTAGACCAGGAGGAACAGCGCGGCCTGGGCCAGCTGCAGCTCCCGGACCTCCGAGAATCCCAGCAGGAAGAATCACGTCACTGTGGAAACGTTGGCCATATCTGATGGGATGACTTTAGGCATCTTGTCATAGGACCTGATTTTAGGCAATAAATCAATCGATCAATTAATCATCGTATTTATCGAGAGCTTACTTCCTGCAGAACGCTATGTTAAGCCCTTGGTAAAGCACACTATAAACGGCGTAACAGACACAGTTCCTGCCCACAGTGAGCTACCGTTATCGAGTGGGGGACAGACATTTTTACCATGAATGATTTACAGATATGACCATAAATCCTGCGGGGCTGAGGGAGGGGTGAATAAAGATAAGGATGAAAACACTCAGAGAGAAGTTTCGAGACTTAAAGCTCATTATGGGAGGGGAACGTTTCTGCTAATTCTGCTGTGTGGCCTTCGACAAGTCACTTCACTTCTCTATGCCTCAGTTACCTCATCTGTAAAACGAGGATTAAGACTGCGAGCACCATGTCAGACAGGGACAATGCCCAAGTCAATTTGCGTGTATCTGCTTTGCTTAGTACAGTGCCTGGCACGTAGAAAGCGCTTAACAGATACCACAATTGTTATTATCAATTCTGTTGCATCTTTCTCTTCCGAGCACTTAGTACAGTGCTCTGCACGTAGTAAACACTCAATAAATACCATCGATTGATTGTACGATGAGGCAACATCGTGGAAGGAACCTCGTCTTGTCATTTCTGTCTTGATTCAGGATAAATCCTTTCCCCAATCTTGATGCCCGTTTTATTCCTCATTATCAGCAAAGACCAAAGCTACACAGATTCCCCTGCTGGCTCCGTTATATACGCCCATCTCCTCTCTCCTCAAAAGCCTCCAGTGGTTACACTACTCTCTCCGTATCAAGCACCAACTCACATCAGCTCTCTCCCTTCTATCTGATGGCTAATCTCGGACTCCAACCCAGCCCGGATGCTTTGCTCCTCTAGCGCCAACCTATTCGCTAAACGTCGATCTCGTCCAACTCTCCACTGACCTCTTGTCTACAACCTTCCGCTGGCCTGGAATTCCCTCCTACTTCATAGCCAACAGATGATCATTCTCCCCTGCTTCAAAACCTTATTAAAATCACAGCTCCTCCCAGAAGCCTTCCCTGAATAACCTCTCACACCACCCCTCTATTTCCGCTATCTTCCGGGTCGCCTACAAACTGAGGTCCGTACCCCATAAACACTCTGATACCAGCGCTTAGAACAGTGCTTTGCACATAGTAAGCACTTAACAAATACCATTATTATTATCATCATACTCACTCCAGCCCCACAGCGCTTATATGAGAAGGATGGCTTACACGTGAAGCAGCATGGCTTAGTGGAAAGAGCACAGGCTTGGGAGTCATAGGATGAGAGTTCTAATCTCGCCTCGACCTCTTGTCTGCTGTACGATCTTGGGCAGTTACCTCAACTGTAAAATGGGGATTCAGATTGGGACCCCAACATGGGACAGCCTGCTTACCTTGTATCTACCCCAGCTCGTAGAACGGTGCTTGGCACATAGCAAGCACTTAAGAAATACCATTATTATTAGTATATCCTTATTCCTATTCTTCACTACTTCCCCTATCTGTAATTTACTTTAATGTCTGTCTTCCCCATTAGTAAATCAATGGTATTTATAAAGCACTTACCATGTGCAAAGCACTGTCTTAAGCACTTGGGAGAGTTAGATACAACAAATTGGTAGACATATTCCCTGCCTGCAAGGAGGGTGAGACAGAGATTGCTAGATTGTAATGTCCTTTTGATAAGGATGATGATTACGGTATTTGTTAAGCGCTTACTATGTGCCAATCACTGTTCTAAGAGCTGGGCGAGATACAAGGTAATCAGGCCGTCCCACGTGGGGCTCACAGTCTTAATCCCCGTTTTACCAATGAGTCCCTTATTATCACGGGTTTAGTACAAACTCTGAGAACAGTACGTGCTCAATAAATGCCATCGATTGATTGATTGATTGATTGATACTGCCAAAGTCTATTACTATTACAAATCTTCATATATCTATGAAGATACAGATGTATATATCTATACCACTAGACTATAAATTCTACCCTAGACAGCAAACTCGTTGTGAGCAAAGAGCGTTTCTTTTAACTCTGTTATATTGTACTCTCCCAAATGCTTCTTAGAGCGCTCTACACACAGTGAGTGCTCAATAGATATGATTGATTGACAGATCTACGCACTGATTGATTGATCGATATTCCTAATATTGCTACTATTCCTAATCTTCATATATTTGATTGATACTATTACTACCACTAATAATAATATTGGTATTTGTTAAGGGCTTACTATGTGCCAAGCACTGTTCTAAGCGCTGGGGTAGATACAGGGTAATCAGGTTGTCCCACATGGGGCTCACAGTTTTAATCCCTATTTTACAGATGAGGCAACTGAGGCATAGTGAAGTTAAATAAGAGAGGTTGTGACCTTGGGCAAGTCACCTCACTTCTCTGGGCCTCAGTTGTCTCACCTGTGAAGTGGGGCCAAGGACTGTGAGCCCCATGTGGGACCTGATTAGCTTGTATCTACCCCAGCGCTTATTTCAGTGCCCAGCACATAGTAAGTGCTTAACTAATATTTATTTATTTTACTTGTACATCTCTATTCTATTTATTTTATTTTGTTAGAATGTTTGGTTTTGTTCCCTGTCTCCCCCCTTTAGATTGTGAGCCCACTGTTGGGTAGGGATTGTCTCTATATGTTGCCAATTTGTACTTCCCAAGAGCTTAGTACAGTGCTCTGCACACAGTAAATGCTCAATAAATACGATTGATTGATTGATTGATTAAATAACATTGCTAACCTTCATATATCTTCAGGGAGTCAAGAATAGACAATCAATCAGTCAATCAATCAATAGGATTTGTGAACACTTACTATGTGCAGTCCACCTGACTAAAGTTTTGGGAGAGTATAATACAGTAAAATTAGCAGACAATTTCTCTGCCCTTAACACATGGAGAGATTCTTCTTCTCTTAGATTCGTCTTCTGATCTGGACTGGGAACTGGTCACCTCGATTTATCTGGCATAAATCTGGGCGGGAACAGAAGGAATTTCCCATTTCTGCCCTTCACTTTTCCCCGGCTCCTCTCCAGAGTCACCAGGACTGTCCTGGGCTGGGGAGCATCGACCTCAGCTGAGAGAGAGGTTCACTTCATCTAGACTGTTCCAGATCTGATTGTTCCTTCATTCGTTATTCAATTGTATTTATTGAGGGCTTAATGGGTGCAAAGCAATGTACTAAGCGCTTGGGAGAGTACAATATAGGAGTAAACAGACCCATTCTTTGCCCACGACGAGCTTATAGTTTAAATACAGTCTTGTGCCTATGGAAGCACTTACCAAGTTCTTAGGACATACTAAGCGTTTAGCAAGTAGAAAATTTATTTTTGTCTCGTAGGTCCTGGACGCTGGTGGCGGTAACAGGAAGGTGTGGGCGAGGCGTGGGGGCTGTCAGGATCCTCCGTCCCCTTCTCGGCTCTCCGGCTGGCTGCACTGTCCCCTCAGACGATGGCCGAGCTATTTCCTGGGGTATTCCCCATGGGAGGACGGGTCCGGGGTTCCGCTGAGACGGCTGAATGTCCGGGAATCTCGCAAGGCAGGGATCGTTGTCTCCCTGTGGTTCCGGCCCTGGCAACCTAAATAACTGCCAAGTCCCATGCTGTTCCCACGCTGGGACTCCTTTCTAGAACACCATCAACTGACTAATCATCATTCCCTTTCCGGGATTAATAAAAACACCAGGAGATTTGAACCTCATTTCATGCCAGGAAATAGGACCATCTGAATATCTCAGCAGACGCAGCATGGCCTGGGCCTGGGAGTCAGAGGACCTGAGTTCTAATTCCAGCTCCACCACTGGTCTGCTGTGTGACCTTAGGCGTGTCGCTTCACTTCTCTGTGCCTCAGTTCCCTCCCCTGAAAAATGGGGATTCAATACCTGTTTTCCCTTTTACTGCGAGCCCCATGTGGGATCTGATTATTTACGATCTACCCCAGTGCTTAATATAGTGCTTGGCACACGGTAAGCACTTAACAAATACCATTTAAAAAATGGGGGGAGGGTAGAGGAGGGAAGAAGAGAATGGTTGGAGGAATGTAATCTAAGTGGGCAGTAGGGCAGGAGATGGGCACTGTCTGACCTCCCAGAACTTTATTGCAATCTCTGGTGGCAAGCATGACCAGAATAATAATAATAATGATGATGGCATTTATTAAGCTATGTGCCAAGCACTGTTCTAAGCGCTGGGGAGGTTACAAGGTGATCAGATGTCCCTCAGGGGGCTCACAGTCTTCATCCACATTTTACAGATGAGGTAACTAAGGCACGGAGAAGTTAATTGACTAGCTCAAAGTCACACAGCTGACAAATTGTAGAGACAGGATTCGAACCCATGACCTCTGACTGGAAAGCCCGTGCTCTTTCCACTGAGCCACGCTGGTTCTCTAGACCAGATGACCAGAAGCCATTTTAGAAAGATCTAGTACAGGCCCCATTTTAGGATGCAACAAGGGGTGGCCATTTTGGGAGTAGTAGCAATCAATCCATCAATCAATCACGTTTATTAAGCGCTTAATCCGTGCAGGACAATGTCCTAAGCATTTGGAAGAATACAGTATAACAGAGTTGGTAGATATGTTCCCTGTCCACAGCGAGCTTACAGTCTAGAGGGGGAGACAGACATTAATAATTAATTGAGAAGCAGCGTAGCTCAGAGGAGACAGCCCGGGCTTGGGAGTCAGAGGTCATGGGTTCAAATCCTGACTACACCTTCAGCTGTGTGACTTTGGGCAAGTCACTTAACTTCTCTGTGCCTCAGTTCCTTCATCTGTAAAATGGGGATTAAGACTGTGAGCCCCCCGTGGGACAACCTGATCACCTTGTACCCTCCCCAGCGCTTAGAACAGCGCTTTGCGCATAGTAAGCACTTAATAAATGCTATCATTAATACCAATAAATGAATGACAGCTATGGGCATAAATGGTGTGGGGCACAGGATGGAATGAATAAAGGCTGCAAATCCAACTGCAAGGATGACGCAGAATGGAGTGGGAGAAGAGGGTTTAATCAGGGAAGGCCACTTGGAGGGGAGGTGCCTTCAGAATGGCTTTGACGGTGGAGAGGGTCATTGTCTGTCGGCCACGAAGAGGGACGGTGTTCCAGGCTGGAGGCAGGACGCAGGCGAGGGGTCGAAGGGGACATGGATGAGATCGAGGTACAGGGAGTATTCTGGCATTGGAGGAGCAGAGTGCGTGGACTGTGTTTTAGTAGGAAACAGAGGCAAGGTGAAGTAGAAAGGATTTGCTTGTGACCACCCCTAGCACTTAGTAAAGTGCCTGGCACATTGTAAGTGCTTAATAATAATAATAATAATGGCATTTATTAAACGCTTACTATGTGCAAAACACTGTTCTATGCACTGGGGAGGCAAGGTGATCAGGTTGTCCCACGGGGGGGCTTACAGTCTTAATCCCCATTTTACAGATGAGGTAACTGAGGCACAGAGAAGTTAAGTGACTTGCCCAAAGTCACACAGCTAACATTAGTCCCCATTTTGCAGAACCTGGATTTGAACTCATGACCTTAGACTCCAAAGCCCGGACTGTTTTCATTGAGCCACGCTGCTTCTCAGAAGCAGCAAATAACAAATACAATTATTATTATTATCATCCCAGACTAAACTCCCCTTTTCCTCAACTCCACCTCCCCTCCCTGTCGCCTCGACTCACTCCCTTTGCTCTATCCCCTCCCAGCCCCACGCCACTTGTGTGTATATGATATCTACAATTCTATGTATTTATATTAATGCCTGTTTACTTGTTTTGATATCTGTCTCCCCCCTTCTAGATTGCAAGCCCTGTGTGTGCAGGGATTGTCTCTCTTTAGTGCTGAACTGTACTAAGAGCTTAGTACCGTGTTCTGCACACAGTAAGCGCTCAGTAAATACGATTGAATCAATGAATGAATATCATTATTATTATCAATCCCAGCTCCACCACCTATCTGCTCAGTGACTCGATATCTATCTATCATTAATTATCTTTTCAATGGTATTTGTTTAACATTCACCATGTGCCAGGCACTGTACTAAACTCTGGGTTAGGGACAAGTTAATCAGGAGACACAGTTCTTTTCCCATATGGAGCTCCCAGTCTTAATCTCCATTTTACAGATGAGGCGATTGAAGCACAGAGAAGTGAAGCGACTTACCCAAGGTCGCACAGAAGAAAAGTGGCAGATCAGCTCCTTTCGATTCCCAGGCCTGTGCTCTACCCGCTAGACCATGCTTCTTCTCTTTCCCATCACTTGGTACTGTAGTTAAAACTTAGTAAGTACTTTGGTACCATTAAAAAAATTAAGGTTATAGTCTTTCCCTCTAGTTCCTGCTTTCTCCCTGGGCAATTATGACCCAGGATCTGTTCTATCTGGTGCTCTAGTGGCCTCTGATTGTGGCCCATTTCCTGTAGCAATGTTTTCTGGGTAATCCTCCTCCTCTACACCCCTCCCCCTGGCTGCCCTGTCTTTGTGGGACCATGGCCAGCCCAAACGGCAGCCTCTCACCATCCTCTGAACACTCCAGCCTTGGTTTCCGGGATCTGCCCGTTGCCCTTCTCCATCTTCTCTGTCTCTCCCGTCGTCCCTCGGAGCTCTCTGCCTTTCTGTCTCCATGCATTGTTGAGGATTGGGATGGCAATCAATCAATCAATGGGCTTTAATTGAACACTTATTGTTTGCAGACCACTGTACTAGGCACTTGAGAGGGTACAACGCAAAGGAGTTGGTAGATATGATACTTGTCCACAAGAAGCTTACGGTCTACAGGGGGAGACGGACATCGAAGTTGATCAGGTTTAGGGGAAATAATAGATCATGAGACTATTTATACGAGTATCGTCGGCTAGGGGGAGTAATAGACTGCTTAGGGGGAACACAGCCAATTTCAGAGTCGACGCAGAGGGGAGAGCGGACAAGAGAGATGGATTTCAGCCACAAATTTTCCTCAAGGCGGCCTTCATATCCCTGTTCCTTAGGCTGTAGATGAGGGGGTTCAGGGCGGGAGGCACCACGGTGAAGAACACGGACACCAGCAGGTCCAGGACCGAGGGGGAGTCTGACAGTGGCTTGAGGTAAGCAAAGGCACCGGTCGAGAGGAAAAGGGTGACGATGGCGAGGTGGGGTAGCCAGGTGCATAAGGCTTGGGCCCGACTTCCGGTGGACAGGAACCTCAGCACGGTCGAGAAGATGCGGACGTAGGAGATGACGATGGAGATGAAGGAGACGAAACCAAAGCAGATACCCATAACCATGGTGACGTCAACGACAACGTGCGGTTCTGAGCAGGAGATCTTCAGTAAGGAGCGGACGTCGCAGAACAACTGCTGGATCACGTTAGACTCGCAGAAGCCTAATGTGAGTACATTGCCCCGAAGAAACCCCCGCTGAGCCAGGAGGCAGGCCTCTGCATCCATGATGAGGTTGTAGCGCAGGGGGCGGCAGATGGCGGCGTAGCGGTCGTAGGACATTGCCGTGAGGAAGGACAGCTCCGAAGCAGCAGACAGATCCACTAAAAAGACCTGGGCCACAGAGTTTCTTATATAGATGGATCTGTTGTTGACCAGGGCGTCAAGGATGGATTTGGGGACGGTAACGCAGATATAGCAGAGATCGAGGACGGACAGGTTCCTGAGGAAGAAATACAGTGGGGTGTGGAGGCGTTGGTCGAAGACGGTGATGGCGATGATGAGGCGATTCCCCATCAAGGCCTCCAGGTAGATCAGGGGGAACAGTTCTACCTGGACCAGCTGCAGCTCCCGGACCTCTGAGAATCCCAGCAGGAGGAATTCTGTCACAACTGTGTGATTGGCCATGTGGTCTGAGGACTGCCTGAGGGTGCCAAAAAAGCAATTGAGTATCACTCCGAGAAAAACACAAGACAAGTGAAATTGTTAGGTTGCATCGGACCTCTCGGATTCCTCTTTCTTCTGCCTCTGGCCTGGAATGAAGACGAGCACTCAAACGGATTTATTCTCCAGTGAACGTTCCCTGTTCTTAAATGTTTGTGAGGATTGAGATACTGCAACTCCTCTTATTTATCTAGTCATACTAGCCTTTCTGCCCTGGAGCACCCCCTCCCTTCATGTCTGGCAGACCACCACTCTTCTCTCCCCAACAAATAAGAAGTAGCAGGGTGACTAAAAGACAGGCAGACGCAGAGAAACAGAGTCAGGGAGACAGAACAAAATTCAGGGAGATACCTAGACCAGGAGACAGAGTTTTAATTCTAGCTTTGCCACCAGCTTGCAGTGTGATATGCTGTGAGACCTTGGGCCAGTCACATAACGCCTCTGGCCTCAGTTCCTTCATTTGCAAGTAGTGATTAATGACTTTTTCTCCCTGCTAAGTAAACTGAAAGCCCCACGTTGGAGAGGGTCTATTAGAGAAGCAGCGTGGCTTAGTGGAAAGAGCACAGGCTTGGGAGTCAGAAGACGTGGGTTATAATCCAGGCTCTGACACTTGTCTACTGTGTCACCTTGGGCAAACTACTTCACTTCTCTGTGCCTCAGTTACCTCATCTGTAAAGTGGGGATTAAGATTGTGAGCCCCTCATGGGACAACCTGATTATCTTGTATCTCCCCCAGTGCTTAGAACAGTGCTTGACATATAGTAAGCTCTTAACAAATACCATTATTATTATTACTATTATTATCTTGTATCTCCCCCAGTGCTTCGAACAATACTAGGTATGCACTAAGTGCTTAACAACTATCAATAAAAAAATACCTGGTCTCCATTTCACTTAGAGTGTGAGCTCCGTGTGGGACATGGGCTATGTCCAATCTTCTATCACCTCCAGCACTAAAAACAATTCCAGCGTTTAGTAAAGTGCCTGGCACATAGTAAGCGCATAACCAATACCATAATAATAATCATTATTGTTATTGTTATTACAAAGCACTCACTAAGTGCTTAACAGTACCTATAAAAATACCTATTCTCCCTCCAATTTAGACTGGGAGCCCCTTTTGGGACGTGGAGTCCGTACAATCTTGTTTCTAGCCCAGAGCCTAGACCTACTAAGCACTTACCAAGCTAGAGGAAGACAAGGATCAGGCACGAACTCACATGAACAATGAAACAGCCGAAGGTCACTGAAATGGATATCCTGACACACGTTGGCACTTACCAATGGATGGAAACAGGCGATTTCTCGTCACATTTCTCCCAGACTTAAAAAAGCCTCCCTTTTTCGTTTTGCAGCCCCTCCATCTCTGACGTTGTGGTCAGGGATCTTGTCTCCCAACTCTGTTATATTGCACTTTATAGTATAGAACTCTGCCTACAGGAAGCGTTCAGTAGATACCACTGATGGATTAATTAAAATCCATCTCCCCCTCTATACTCTATGCTCACTGTAGCTAGGGAACGTATCTCCCAACTCCATTATATTGTACTCTCCCGAACGCTTAGTTCAGTGCCCTGCACACGGTAAGCACTCAGTAAATCCCACTGACTGACTGTGGGTTGCACCCGGGAGGAGACATCACTCTCTTGTTGAGGAGTTCCCAAAAGATGGTGTCTTTCACATTCTGCGCTCCTCGCGAGCGTCAATTTATAATCCTTCCCACGTGGCCTCTCTTTTCCCTCGGGAGAAAGCAGGATTCCTCCTTTGTTCTGAGGGACTTCATGACTGAAAGCCCCCAGAATCTACTGTAATTGAAAGAATGTATGAATGAATCAGCCTGGCCAAATTTGCCATGAGGATAATCAAGCTATTCTCCACCACCCAGCACTTCATATTTATAAATTATGAATTGTATATCGCAAATTATTTATTTAGACCAATGCCTGTCTCCCTCTCTAGAATTTTCAGTTCTTGTGGGTAGGGAAGGTGTCTACCAACTCTGTTATACTGCAATGAAAACAATAATAATAATAATAATAATAATAATAATGGTATTTGTTAAGCACTTACTATGTGCCAAGTACTGTACTAAGCTCTGGGGTGGATACAAGCAAATTGGGGTGGACGCAGTCCCTGCCCCACGTGGGACTCACAGTCTTCATCCCCATTTCACAGAGGAGGGAAATGAAGCATAGAGAAATGAAGTGACTTGCCCAAGGTTACACAGCAGCCAGGTGGCTGAGCCAGGATTAGAACCCATGACCCCAGGCCTATGCTATATCCTCTATGCCATGCTGCTTCTCTGGCATACTGTACTCTCTCAAGGGTTCACAGTAGAGTGTTCTGAACACAGTAAGCACTCAGTAAACACCACTGACGGTGATAATTGATGATTGAGGGCCTTAAGTGGAGGAGGCTGGGATGACTTCTTTTTCCTAGTACCGTCTCCTCGTAGATTCTAAGATGTCTTCTGAGAGGCTACTTTTCTGTCATCTGGAATCATTTCTGTGATGGAGGGTCTCTTTTTGATTCCCTTCTTATGATCTAGGATCCCCCCTCAACCGACTCTTTCCTCTGTCTGTGTTTTCGTCCTCTTATTCACTGAAGATAATAATAATAATTGTGGCATTTGTTAAGCACTTACTATGTGCCAGGGACTCTATAAGATTCAAGTTAATCAGGTTGGACAACAACCTCCATCTCACATGGGGCTCACAGTCTTCACATCATTTTACAGATGAAGAAACTGAACCACAGTAGTGACTCGACCAAGGTCACAGAGCAGATGAGTGATGGAGAGAGGATTAGAACCCAACACCTCTGACACCCAGGCCCGGGGTCTTTCCACTGGCTATTCTTCTTCTCCGTTTGATGAGCACTACCAGAGCACTGTTCTAAACCCTTGGAGAAAACACTAGGCTGTCTCAAGGGGCTTGCAATGTTATGGGGGAGGCAGATATTCAAGTGAATTACAGACGGGAAGCAACAGTGTAAGGCTTTGGACATAATCCCTATGGGATTAGGGTAGGATAAGTATCTAAGTCCTTGGAAGTAAAGACCAAAGGGTCCAGGGAACCCAGAAGAGACGGTGAATAAATGGAGTGGGTGGAGGCGGGTAAAACCCACATACCCCATCCACCCCAAGTACTACATCACAATATTTCCAAGCACTGGGAACAATTCTGGGAGAGCAGCTGGATCCTAGAGAGAAGGAGGCTAGCCACATAATGTTAAAATATTACATGGAAAGTCATCCTGGACCATATTAGCAAATCAATCAATCGGTGGTATTTATTGAGCACTTACCATGTGCAGAACGCTGTACTAAGCGCTTGGGACAGTACAATATAACAGAGTCGGTAGACGCATTCCCTGCCCACAGTGAGCCTATGGACTACTGGGGGAGAGAAAAATGAAAATAAATAAATAAATTATGGATATGGACATCAGTGCTGTGGGGCTGAGGGAAGGGTGAATAAAGGGAGCAAATCCAAGTGCAAGGGTGACACGGAAGGGAGTGGGAAATGAGGAGATGAGGGCTTGGTCAGGGAAGGCCTCTTGGAAGAGATTTGCCTTCAATAATGCTGTGAAGGTGGGGAGAGTGATCTGTAGTGGGCATGAGATGGATCAGCTGAAAAAGGAATGTCATGGTTCTGGATAAATAGCAGTTTAGTCAGGGAAGAATTTGGAATCTGGGAAGGGAGATAGGGATAGCGAAGAGTGGACAAGACTGTAAGCTCATCGTGGGAGGGAAACGTCGCTGCCAATTCTGTTGTGTTGGCCTCTCCCAAACGCTTAGTACAGTGCGCTGCACAGAGTAAACGCTCAGTAAATACCGCCGATTTATTGATCACCAGGGAAGGAGAAACGACAACACTTAGTACAGTGCAGTTCACAACCAGGGGGTTCGGAAACATTCTGGGGACAAATGTCAGGTCAAAAACAGGGGATCTATATTCTGGAGGAACGTATGTCCCCTCAGGACTCTCTCCAGCAGGGCGGCCTTCATGTCCCCGTTCCTCAGGCTGTAGATGAGGAGGTTCAGGGCGGGGGGCACCACGGTGTAGAACACGGACACCAGCAGGTCCAGGATCGAGGGGGAGTCAGACACGATCTTGGGGTAGGCAATGGCTCCGGTCGAGATGAAGATGGTGACGACGACGAGGTGGGGCAGGCAGGTGGAGAAGGCTTTGACCCGGCCTCGGCGGCCGGCATCCTCAGCACGTCCCGGAAGATGTCCACGATGAGAATGAAGGAGATGAAAGCCAGGCTAAATGCAGTGACCATGCTGACGTCGATGATGACGTACGTTTCAGAACAGGAGATCTTCAGTAAGGAAGTGATGTCGCAGAAGAACTGCTGGATCAAGTTAGAGCCATAGAAGTTCAGTGTTAATGTCCCGAGTGTGTACATCTCCCCGAACAGCCCCCCGCCGAGCCAGAAGGAGGCCGCCGTCTTCCCACAGGCCCCTCGATCCATGATGACCTGGTAGCGGTCGTAGGACATTTCTGTGAGGAGGGACAACTACGATAAAGGAAACGAAATCACTAAAACGACCTGAGCCACACAGCCCCATAGAGAGATGGCTCTGCAATTGATCAGGGAGTTGTGGGTGGACTTGGAGATGGTGACGGAGATGAGGCCGAGGTCGAGGAAGAAGTACATGGGGGTGTGGAGGCGCCGGTCGAGGGCGGTGACGGCGACGATGAGGAGATTCCCTGTCAGGGCCGCCAGCTAGCCCAGGAGGAAGAGCCCGTCCTGGACCAGCTGCAGCTCCAGGACCTCCGAGAATCTCAGCAGGAGGAATTCTCTCACCTTGGTGGTGTTTTCCATCTTCACGGATTATCTGTGGATTTCCCATGGAGGCACAGATAAGGAGCGCATTTACAGGAAGGAATCTGAAAATCCCCATTTTTTTCAACTATCAGCCTCCCTCCATTTTAGCTTCTAAGTCTGCATTTTCACTTTCACAGAGATCCAGGATGGGAAGGCAATGGCTTTGGAGCAATGAAGAAGGAGCTGGGGGCCTAACACCCCACCCTCCCATCTCATACACACACACAAACACACACACACACACACACACACACACACACACTCACACATTACAAAGATATTTTAATATTGTCTACCAACTCTGTTCTATTTCACTCTCCCAAGCACTTAGTTCATTGCTCTGCACACAGTAAGTGCGAAAAAATACCCTTGATTAATTGATCATTTCTGCAAACACCTTTTTGGTGTGTGTCATAATGTCATCAATCGCATTTATTGAATGCTCACTGCGTGCAGAACACTGTACTAAGCGGTTGGAAAGTACAATTCAGCAATAGAAAGAGACCATCCCTGTCCACACCGGGCTCACAGTCTGGAAATGAATGAATTACCTACGTTTCCTAATATTTCTTCAACATTAATGTTTTTCTTGAGCTCTTTCTGTGTGCAGGGCACTGTACTAAGTGCTTGGGAGGATACAATAGAACAGACGTAGTTGAACCGTTACCTGCCCACAGCGAGTTTACAGTCCAGTGGAGGGGACGGACGTTAATACAAATATATGTTACGAAAATGAATATAAGTTCCCTTCCTTATTTTGAGTGTGCTCTGCAGGTAGTCCCCTCTTCAACCCAGCCAGAAATGACTGAGGGAATCTGATACAGGTAGATAGATTCTGTTATTCTTAGCCTCAAAGACAGTCCAGCAGGCAATTGGTAGGTCGATGGCATTTACTGAGCACTTACCCGGTTCAGAGCACTGTACTAAGCCTTGTGGGAAGTACAGTAGAACAGAATTGGAAGAAACGTTCCCGGCCTGCAGAGGGCTTCATGGCGAGCATAGTTCCATTGTCCTTTGTCCTTCTCTTCGGATTCTGGCAGCTTGGTTTTGACTGGTTTCAACTAGGTGCTTGCAGTCCACGCATCCTAACTCCTAACTCTCTCCTTCGGGTGGTCAGTGTCTTTTCCGCAGCGGCGGGTTTCCACCCACATCCCACGACTGGCCTCTCATCTCACACCCATCCTTCCGGTTCCATCTTCTCTGAATTCCTGGCGTTTTATCCGGCCCCTCTTTACAACCAGGCCTTGCATTCTATATCTTCCAACCTGGTCTGGGATTGGGAAACAAATGGCCTAGTGGAAAGCCTGGGAGTCAGGGGATCTAGGTTCTAAACCCAGCTCCACCACCTACCCTTTTGTGGGTGGTATTTGTTAAGCGGTTACTATGTGCCAGGCACTATACTAAGTGCTGGGGTAGATACAAGCTAATTAAGTTGGACATAGTCCCTGTTCCACAAGAGGGCCACGGTCTTCATCGCCATTTTACAGATGAGGTAACTGAGGCACAGAGAAGTGAAGTGACTTGCTCAAGGTCACCAAGCAGATAAGTCGTGGAGCTTGAATAAGGACACAGGTGCCATGCTGCTGCTCACACACGTACATATCCTTATATTCTAATACTTTCCCTATCTGTAATTCATTTTACTGTCTCCCTTTCACACTAGATTCTCTGTTTCTTGAAGGCAGGTACTGAGTCTACTCACTAGAGAAGCAGCGTGGCTAAATAGAAAGAGTCCAGGCTTGTGGGTTCTAATCCCGGCTCCATCGCTTATCAGCTATGTGACTTTGGGCAAGTCACTTCACTTCTCTGTGCCTCAGTCACCTCATCTGTAAAAGGGGAATGAGACTGTGAGCCTCACGTGGGACAACCTGATTAGCTTGTATCGACCCCAGCGCTTAGAACAGGGCTTGGCACATAGTAAGGGCTTAACAAATATCATCATCATCATCATCACTCCGTTGTACTGGACTCTCCCAAGCACTTAGTACAGCGCTCTGCACACAGTCAGTTGTAAGCTCCGTGTGGGGGCAGATCCTGTCTATCAACTCAAATGTATTCATTCATTCATTCATTCATTCATTCAATCATATTTATTAAGCGCTTACTGTGTGCAGAGCACTGTACTAAGCGCTTGAGAAGTACAAGTCCCTTCTAGACTGTGAGCCCGTTGTTGGTTAGGGACCGTCTCTATATGGTGCTGACTTGTGCTTCCCAAGAGCTTAGTACAGTGTTCTGCACACAGTAAGTGCTCAATAAATACGATTGAATGAATGAATGAGTGAACACGTCGGCAACATATAGAGACGGACCCTACCCAATAACGGGCTCACAGTCTAGAAGGGGGAGGCAGACAACAAAGCAATCCATGTAGACAGGTGTCGAAATCGTCAGAACAAATAGAATTAAAGCCATATGCACATCATTAACAAAATAAATAGAATAGCTGTTGTCGGCACCCAGGCCCTGAAGATCCCAGAGGGGAACCAACTATGGGGTTCCTGGCATGAAGCCATTCCTCCCCGGCCCCAGCATTTGCCGGCCCCTGTATTCTTTTTGCTCTTCCCTGCGCCTGGACCATGAAGACCCCAAAGGGGAGTCCCATCTGGGGGTTGGGGCGTGACGCCAGGCCTCGCTTTTCTAACAGCCCTACGTTTCTTCTTCCTCCTGCTGCCGGGGCCATGAAGACCCAAATAGGGGAGTCAAATCCGGGGTCCAAAGCCCCTTTTCGCGGCATTCACATTTTTCCCACTCCCCCTGGCGCCTGGGACAGGAAGGTCCAGATGGGTATACTCCAATCTGGGCTCTGTGGCATGAAGCCACATCGCCCGTTGGCCAGCACCAATGTCTTTTTTCTCTCCCCCCGGCACCTGGGCCTTGAAGACCCAAACGCAAGCTCAAATCTGAGGCTCGTGGCATGAATCTAGCATCCTTCCTTTCACGGGCTGCGTAAGAACATATTCTCAACACTCTCTCCATGCCTAGGTCATGAAGACCCAAACGGGGAATCTAATTTGGGGCTCGTGGCATGAATTGTATCAGTCCAGTTCTCTGTACCCAGTAAGAGCTTAACAACTTCGATGGATGGATTGAGCGATTGACTTTGACTCACCGGGACGGTCCAGGGGTTGGGTATGCTGAGTTAGCCCTCCTCGTCTCCTTATGCGGGTTTGTGGCCGGGACGGGAAAAAGTGTCGCATAAAAGCAGTGCTCCGGGCTCCTCGGAGACAGCAGCCGCAGTTCCGGTGGGACAGGGAGAGGGGGTTCCCCCGGGAGGACCTGCCCCGGTTTACCTCGAGAGACTCGTTATCTGGAATACTCTGGAATCCCAGAGGTTGCATTATCTCCGACGTTCAGCAGGCTCAGATTGTCCCACTAATGTTACTTCCTTCACTCACGAGAATGCCCATAGTCACAAATTCATTCAGTTCTCTTGGTTTAGTGCTTGCTGCGTGTAAAGCATTGTAGTAAGTCCTTGGGAGCGCACAATACAACAATAAACAGACATATTCACCGCTCATAATGAATGCATAATGTAGAGAAATTCCAATAACGAACAAAACTCTGGCAAACTGGCTAGTTATGTGATCTTCCTCTGAGCGCTCACTCTCCTCACCTACAGCCTTATGCAAATCCTCTCCAAGAGGCTTTCCTGACTAAGCCTTCATTTCATCTTCTCCCACTCCCTTCCGCATCACCCTGGTACTTGGACTTTCTCCCTTTATTCATTCTGCCCTTAGCCCCACAGC
Organism: Tachyglossus aculeatus; assembly: GCF_015852505.1. Taxonomy (NCBI): domain Eukaryota; kingdom Metazoa; phylum Chordata; class Mammalia; order Monotremata; family Tachyglossidae; genus Tachyglossus; species Tachyglossus aculeatus. The sequence goes on along the minus strand of NW_024044922.1, from coordinate 154,427 downwards.
AGTTAGATCCAAATCCATAATTTATTTATTCATATTAACGTCTGTCTCCCCCCACTAGATCATAAGCTCAATGTGGGCAGGGAACGCGTCTACCAATTCTGCTGTATTATACTCTCCCTAGGGCTTAGTGCAGGATTCTCCACACAGTAAGCACTCAGTAAATATAATTGATTGACTGATTCATTCATTCAATCGTATTTATTGAGTGCTTTTGTTGCAGAGCACGCGTGCATCTGGTTTTGTACTGGACAGTCTGGTTTCGGGCTGTTCTGTCTCCTGCTCTGGGCCCAGGATCCATGAGTGACCTCGTTGACCACCCTCACAATTTCTCTGCCCCCTTGTCTAACAACACCAAACCCCCAGCGTCTAGTTGGGTGCCACGGCCTTTGGCTCTCCTAGCTTTCTCTTACAGTTCTATCTCCCCTTACAGCCCTCCTTTCCTGTTCTCCCACTCCCTTATGTGACTGCTTCCTGACTTGCTTCCTTTATTCATCCCCCCCGCCCCAGCCCCACAGCGCTTACGCCCACACCTGTCATTTATTTATGTCTATTAATGTCCGTCTACCCCTCGGGTAGAATGGGTGGTCAGGGAATGTGTCCATTATATTGTTATATTGTACTCTCCCAAGCACCTTGTATAGTGCTTTGTACACAGTAAGCACTCAATTAATACGATTAACTGACTGACGGACTGATTAATAAAGGCCACCCATTTTCACGCCATCTCAGTCCTGATCAAGGACTGATCTTGGTCTAGTCCCAGTAAACACTAATGTACTCAGTGTGCCAAATGGAAAGAGCACGGGGTTGGGAGTCAGAGGAGGACCTGGGTCCTAATCCCTGCTCTGCCATGTACCTGCTGGGTGACCGTGGGCAGGTCACTTCACTTCTCTGGTCCTCAGTTACCTCATCTATGTAATGGAGATTAAGAATGTGAGCCCCTTGTGAGACAGGGACTGGGTACAACCCTATCATCTCGTATCTATCCCAGCACTTAGTACAGTACCCGGCACATAACGGTAATGTATCTACCCATTCCGTTATATTGTACTCTCACATGAGTTTAGTACAGGGTGCTACACCCAGTAAGCACTCAATTGATTGATTGATTGATAGTTATCCCTTTACAAATGCTACAAACAAATAGCCAATCTCCACGGCCACCATTCCCTGTAGACGGCTGGCATTACGATCCATTCGGGCACGGTGGTCCTGGATAATAATAATAATGGCGTTTATTAAGCGCTTACTATGTGCAGAGCACTTTTCTAAGCCCTGGGCAGGTTACAAAGTGATCAGGTTGTCCCACGGCGGGCTCACAGTCTTAATCCCCATTTTGCAGATGAGGTAACTGAAGCCCAGGGAAGTTAAGTGACTTGCCCAAAGTCACACAGCTGACAATTGGCGGAGCCGAAATTTGAACCCATGACTTCTGACTCCAAAGCCCGGACTCTTTCCACTAAGCCATGAGGTCTCAGCAATTGGCTGACCATTTTTCTCCGTGGGAGACTCCATGGTCACCAGTAGTTTCCATGTGAACGACCCCAAGGGGTGGGGACCCAGAAGTAGTTTCCATGTGAACGACACCAAGGGGTGGGGACCCAGAATTCCCCAGGCTAGAAGGGCCTCTGACCTCAGGGAGAAGAAGGTTCTACCGCCATTTTAGAGGCATTTCCCCACTATCATTCTCCTCAGTGTGGTCTTCATGTCCCGATTCCTCAGGCTTTAGATGAGGGGGTTCAGGGCTGGGGGCACCACGGTGTAGAACAGGGACATCAGCAGGCCCAGGGCCAAGGGGGAGTCAGACACTGGCTTGAGGTAGGCAAAGGTTCCGTTCACTACGAATAAAGACACGAAGATGAGGTGGGGCAGGCAGGTGGAGAAGGCTTTGGCTCGGCCGTCGGCGGTCGGCATCCTCAGCACGGCCCAGAAGATGCGCACGTACGAGACGATGATGGGAATGAAGGAGATGAAAGCCAGGATAAATGTAGTGGCCACACTGACCTGGATGACCAAGTCCGTTTCGGAAAAGGAGATCTTCAGTAAGGAAGGAACGTCGCAGAAGAACTGCTGGATCAAGTTAGAGCCATGGAAGATCAGTGTTAATGTCCCGGCTGTGAACATAGCCCCGAATTGGCCCCCCCTGAGCCAGGAGGCGGCCGCCATCTTCCCACAGGTCCCTCGGTCCATGATGACCTCGTAGCGCAGGGGGAGGCAGATGGCGGCATAGCGGTCATAGGACATGGCGGTGGGGAGGGACAACTCCGACAAAGTAAACGAAATCACAAAAAAGGCCTGAGCCACACAGCCCCATAGAGAGACGGCTCTGCCATTGAGGAGGGAATCGTGGATGGATTTGGGGACGGTGACGGAGATGAGGCAGAGGTCGAGGACGGACAGGTTTCTGAGGAAGAGGTACATGGTGGTGTGGAGGCGCCGGTCAAGAGCAGTGATGCCAACAATGAGGAGATTCCCCTTGAGGGCCTCAAGGTAGGCCAGGAGGAAGAGTGCGGCCTGGACCAGCTGCAGCTCCCGGACCCCCGAGAATCCTAGCAGGAGGAATTCCATCACCGTGGTCGTGTTGGGCATTTTCACGGAGAATCTTTGGATTGCCATTGGAGGCACAGAAATTGATTCTGTTATTCATGGCCAAAAAGGCAGTCTAGAAGAAAATCAACCACTGGTATTTATTAAACACTTACTGTGTGTAGAACACTGTACTAAGCGTTTGGAGTACAAGGTTAGTAGATTCATTCCCTGCCCACAACGAGTTTACAGTCTAGAGGGGGAGACTGACATTAATATCAGTCAGTAAGTGATGAAAATGTACATAAGTGCTCTGTGTATAAGGGTGGGGTGAATAATTGATCAATATTGAATACTTCCTGTGTGCAAAGCACTGTACTAAGCGCTTGGGAGAGTACAGTAGAATAGAGCTGGTAGTCTCAATCCCTGCCAGAGCGATCTTCCAGGCTGTTCTAATCTCAGTTTCATTGTCCTTTGACCTCCTCTTGGGATCTCCCAGCTTGGTCTCGACTGGTTTCAGCTAGAGGTTAGCAGCGTGGATTAGTGGAAAGAGCCCGGGCATGGAAGTCAGAGGATGTGGGTTCTAATCCTGGCTCCACAGTTTATCTGCTGTGTGACCTTGAGAAAGCCACTTAACTTCTCTTAGAGTCAGTGACCTCATCTGTAAAATGGGGTTGAAGACTGTGAGCCTCACGTGGGACAACCTGATTACCTTGTATCTACCCCAGTGCTTAGAATAGTGCTTGGCACATAGTAAGCACTTAAGAATTACCGTAATTATTATTTATCCATGCCTCCGAACTCAGAGACCTTTCTTCTTTGGGCGGTCAGTATTTTAGCCACAGCAACTGTTTTGCCACCCACATCCCACGTCTGGCCACTCCTCTCACACCTAGTCTTCCCCTTCCATCTTCAATGCCTTCCTGCCTTTTTATCCGGCCCTTCTTTACAACCTGGAAATGTATTCTATATCTTCCATTCCGGTCTGTGATTGGGAAGCAGCATAACCTAAGTGGAAAGCGCAAGGGCATGGGAGACAGAGGACCTGTGTTCTAATCCCAGCTCCACCACCTACAATTTTTTTGGTGGTATTTGTTAAGAGGTTACTATGTGCCAGGCACTATACTAAGTGCTGCGAAGGATACAAGATAATCGGGTTGGACACAGTCCATGTTCCACATGGGGGGGCGCAGTCTTAATCCCCATGTTACAGATGAGATAACTGAGGCAGAGAGAAGCGAAGTGACTTGCTCAAGGTCACATAGCAAATAAGGGGTGGAGTCGGAATTAAAACCCACATCCTCTGGCTTCCAGGCCTGTGGTCTTTCCCCTAGGCCACGCTACTTTTCAGTTGCTTCTCACACATGGACGTATTCTTATACTCTGATGCTTCCCCTAGCTGTAATTCATTTTAATATCTATTTCTCACACTAGAATGGAAGCTTCCTGAGGGCTGTCATTGTGTCTACCCACTCTGTTGTGCTGGACCCTTCCCAACACTTAGTACAGTGCTCTGCACACAGTCAGCTGTAAGCTCCATGTGGGCGCAGATCCTGTCTATCAACCAGTAAATACTCAATAACTACGATGAATGGATTGAGCGATTGACTTTGACTTACCGGGGCGGTCCATGGTTGGGGATGCTGAGTTCCTCCTCCTCGTCTCTTCATGCGGGTTTGTTGCCGGGACGGGAGAGAGTGTGGCATAAAGCCAGTGTTCTGGGCTCCTCGGAGACAGCATTCGCTGTTCCGGCGGGACGCGGGAAGGGAATTTCCCTGGGGAGGACCAGCCCCGGGCTGACCCCGAGAGACTTGTTACCTGGGAGACACAGGTGTCCAGAGGTGACATTATCCCCGACGTTCAGCAAGGATCAGGTTGTCCCGCTGATGTTACCTCCCTCACCCACGAGAATGCCCATGGTCAAAAATTCACTCAATCGTTTTCGTTTGGCCCGTGCAAAGCACTGTAGTAAGCGATTGGGGGAGTAGAATACAATGAACAGACATATTCACTGCACATAGTAAATTTATAATGTAGAGAAATTCCGATAACGAACGAGAGTATGACAAACTGACTAGTTATATGACCCTTCTCTGAGCTCTCACTCTCACCACCTTTAGAGATTTATTAAGAGCACCTCTCCTCAGGAGCCCTTCTCCAATTAAGCCTCCATTTCCTCTTCTTCTACTCCTTTCTGCGTTTCCCTTGCACTTGGTTTTGCGCCCTTTATTTACCCCGCTCTCACACCACTGCACTTATGTTCGTATCTGTAATTTGTTTATTTTTAGTAAGGTCTGCCTCCCCCTCTAGACGGTCAACTGGTTGTGGGCAGGGATGTCTGTTCATGGTTGTGCTGTACTCACCCAAGCGCTTAGTACAGTGCTCTACACACAGTAAGTGCTCAGTAAATATGATTGATTTTTTGGTAATAAGCACTTTTCAAATACTACAGTCAAATAGCCAGTCTCCACAGCCACCACTGTCGGTAGATGGCAGGTGTGGTAACCAGTTCGGGCATGGAGGACCTTGATCCTGAGGTCTCAGTAACCAGGCCAACCATCTTTCTTCACAGGAGACTGCCTCATCACCAGTGACTCCCGTGGGACCGATGCTAAGGGGTGGGAACCCGGGTTTTCGGGCTAGAAGGTGTCTCGCCGCCATTTTAGAGGCATTTCCCCGCCCGTTATCATTCTCCCCAGGGCGGCCTTCATTTCTAGGTTCATCAGGCCGTAGATGAGGGGGTTCAGGATGGGGGGAACCCTGGTATAGAACACGGACACCAGCAGGTCTAGGGTCGAGGGGGAGTCAGACATGGGCTTGAGGTAGGCGAAGGCACCATTTGCCACGAATAAAGTCACGACAGCGAAATGGGGCAGGCAGGTGGAGAAGGCTTTGACCCGGCCCTCGGCGGCCGGCATCCTCAGCACGGCCCGGAAGATGTACACGTACGAGACGGTGATGGAGAGGAAATAACCGAAGGTCAGGCCGACTGAGACGGTTTTTGTTACAAAAATTCCGGAGATTTCCACCGAGCCCCGCGAGACTCGTGAGCTGAGGGATGTCACAGAAGAACTGGGGGAGGACGTTGGGCCTCCAGACGGGGATGGAGAAGGTGGCGATTGTGTGCGCCAGGGCTCTCAGTGTGCCAAAGAACTACGAGGCGGCCACCATCTTCCCACAGACCTCATCATCCATGATGACCCCGTAGCGCAGGGGGAGGCAGATGGCCACGTAGCGGTCGAAGGACATCGCCGTGAGCAGGGAAGTCTCTGCACAGTCACAGGGCATGAACGTAACCACTTGGAAAGCACAGCCCAGGAGGGAGATTTCTCTACAGTTGGTCAGGTAGTTGTAGATCGACTGGGGGACGGTGATGGAGATGAGCCAGATGTCGAGAACAGACAGGTTCCTGAGGAAGACGTATCTGGGGGTGTGGAGGTGTCTCTCGAGGGCGATGACAGAGACGATGAGGAGATTCCCCGTCAGGGCCGCCAGGTAGACCAGGAGGAACAGCGCGACGTAGACCAGTTGCAGCTCCCGGACCTCCGAGAATCCCAGCAGGAGGAATTCTGAAACCTCCGTGAGATTGGTCATTTTCTTCTGGAACATGGTTTTATCCACCCTGGAAGGATGAGAAACTCAGGCAGAAACTCCTCAGCCCTGCCTGCCATTGACACTCTGCAAGGGATTCTGGGACCCACTGAAGGCCAAAGTGACTGTCGACAGCGCTGACGTTGTCCTGGAGCACTGTGGCCTGGCAGATAGTTGGCATGGTAATGAGGTTTGAGGAGGAAGGAGGAGAGGGGTGTGACGGTTGAGGGTTACTGAACTGGAAAACCCCTCCCCTGCTTCTAGCACCCCTGCCCCGTTGGGGGTCGCGGCCCTGGTCCTAACCCCAACTTCGGCCCCAGACTGGCTCCATCTCTTCCTTCCTCATCCTCGTCCCCCCTGATGCTCCATCCCACTCACCCCCGGTCACTGTCACCGGGGCAGCATGGGGCTGGGAGGCACTGACCTCTGCAGGACTGGTCTGGTCCCTTATTTCCCCTCGGACTCCTGGGTTCTGTTAGCCAGGAAGGAGCAGAGAGGAGCCCTCTATCCCTCTGTACTCTGCCTCAGACCCTGACAAGCTCTCCAGACGGGTCTTCGTCACTGTAGATAAAGCAGGAGCTCTATCCCTGGAGGATGGCTCGGGGCCCTGCCGAGGGAACCTCGGGACGTGAACGAGCCAAACACCCTCTGGTCATGTGGTTCTTGAGGCTCCTGGAGGACGAGGGCCCAGTCCCTGCACCGTCAGCGATGTTGCTGGCCCTTGGGGTTCCTGAGGAGACAGCGGCATCTCCATCGCAGCATCCCAACGGGTCCTGTTTTCAACCACCGTCTTTAGCCGTTGCGAATGGTTTCACCTTTGTCTAATTCTCAACCTGAGACACTCAATCTGTCCATCAATCAGCTCACTGTATTTTCCTTCTGGCATTTTTCAAGCGCTTGCTCTATATCAGGCACTATGCTAAATGCTGGAGTAGTTACAAGCTAATCCGATTGGACACAGTCTGTGTCCCCAGAGGGGCTCACATCTCAATCCCCATTTTACAGATGAGGGAACTGAGGAAAGGAGAAGCTAAGTGACCCTGCCCAAGGTCACACAACAGACATGTGGAGGACCCGGGATCAGAACTCATGTCCATTTGAATCCCAGGCCCACTCTCTACCCACTAGGCCACGTTGCCTCTTCTGACTTGCCCCGATTGCAAATCCGCTGATGCTCTGCTTATACTGACAATATAAACTATACTCTTGATTCAAACATTCGTCCTCTTTCTCAACTTTCCCTTCTCTATTTCCTCCTCTACGTAATTTCTTCTGTGTCTAGCTCCCCCATTAGATCATAATCTCCCGGAGAGCAGGAACAATGCAATTGTATCTCTTTTCAACTCTCCTGAGAGCTTACCACAGTGGTCTGCACCCAGGATGTGGTCAATAAATACCACTGATAATAATAATAGTAATAAGTATGGTCTTTGTTAAGTGCTTACTATGTGCCAAGCACTGTTCTAAGTGCTGCAGCACATACAAGGTAATCAAGTTGGACAAAGTCCCCGTCCCACATGGGGCTCACAGTCTCAATCCCCATTTTACGGATGAGGGAACTGAGGCCCAGAGAAGAGAAGTGACTTGCCCAAGGTCACACGGCAGACAAGTAGCAGAACTGGGATTAGAACCCACGACCTCCGACTCCCACCCCATGCTCCGGTTGGATGGATGGATAGATGAATTGATGGATTGTTGAGAGGGGACACATTTGACAAGAGAGATGGAGCTGCAGTCATCTTTTCTTCCCTTCTCCCATTCCACTTCCCATTTTCCAACTTTCGTTCCCACCCCCAGAGTTATGCTAAAGAGCGTATCGTTGTATTTTCATAGTTATTATTAATATTGATATCATTATCGTATTGATTAAGAAGTCGTCTGTGTAAATCGTTCCAATTGCTGGAGTAGAAACCAAAGAATCTGTTCGGACATAATTTCTGTCCTACAGGGGCTCAGAGTGTAAGAGAACGAGAGATCCTAGGGATGTTAAGTCACTGCCCCTAGGCCACAAAGCAAGCCAGTAGCAGAGCTGGCATCAGAACTTAAATCTCAATCAATCAATCAATCAGTCCTATTTATTGAGCACTTACTCTGGACCCAGCACTGTACTAAGCACTTGGAAAAGTTCAATATAACAGAGTTAGTAGACACGTTCCCCGCCCAAAATGAGTTTACAGCTAGAGCAACTCCTATTCCTTTAGGCTATGATAAGATTTTTTTAAAAATATGGTATCTGTTCATTCATTCATTCATTCAATCGTATTTATCGAGCGCTTACTGTGCGCAGAGCACTGTACTATGCGCTTGGGAAGTACAAGTTGGCAACATCTAGAGACGGTCCCTACCCAAGAGCGGGCTTCCAGTATAGAAGTCTAGAGTCTGATAAACACTTGTCATGTACCAAGCACTGTTCTAAGCACTGGGGTAGATACAAGATAATCGAGTCGTCCCACTTGGGGATCACGGTCTTATTCCCCATTTTACAGACGATACAACTGAGCCCCTTCTAGACTGTGAGCCCGTTGTTGGGTAGGGACCGTCTCTACATGTTGCCAACTTGTACTTCCCAAGTGCTTAGTCCAGTGCTATGCACACAATAAGCACTCAATTAATACGATTGAATGAATGAATGAATGGATGAACTGAGGCATGGAGAAGTTAAGAGACCCGCCCAAGGTCACACAGAAGATAAGTGGCAGAGCAGGGATTAGAACCGCTCCTAAACTGGTTTTACTGTACCAAGCACTTGGGAGAATTCGGTACAACAGAGTTGTTAAACGCATTCCCTGCCCACAGTGAGCTAACAGTCTACAGGGCCTCCCCTTCCTTTCGGCCGCGATGTCTTCCCGAAACCGGATTGTCAGTCCTGCTTCTGTTTTAGCCGCCTCCCTCCTAGATTTTGACAATTCATCGACGTCCCGCGTTTTCTGTGAACCCTGTAGGACAGCTAAGCATCTGGATAGGTCCAAGGGCAATTCCTCGGTTAAGTGGTAGGGTGAGAGGATTTGCACAAAGAAGGAGACATTTTGTCCCAGACTGGAGGCCGGACGAATGGCACTTTTAGGATCCTCCCCATGGCGGACTTCATGTCCCGGTTCCTCAGGCTGTAGATGAGGGGATTCAGGGCGGGGGGCACCACCGTGTAGAACACGGACACCAGCAGATCCACGATCGAGGAGGAGCCTGAGGGTGGCTTGAGGTAGACAAATGCCCCCGCAGAGAGGAAAACAGCGACGACACCGAGGTGAGGCAGACAGGTGGAGAAGACTTTGGCCCGGCCTTCGGAGGCCGGCATCCTCAGGGCGGCCCGGAAGATGCGGACGTATGAGACAGCGATGGAAATGAAGCAGACGAAACCTAAGGCTGCCCCAAGAATCACAGACGCATCGATGGCGATGTGTTTCTCGGAGCAGGTGATCTTCAGCAGAGGGGGGACATCACAGAAGAACTGGGGGACGGTGTTGGGCCCTCAGAAGAACAGGGAGAACGTCCCGGCTGAACACATTACTGCAAACAGGCCCCCGCTGAGCCAGGAGGCGGCCGCCATCTTCCCATAGGCCCCTCGAGCCATGATGACCTCGTAGCTCAGGGGGAGGCAGATGGCCACGTAGCGGTCATAGGACATCACCGTTAGCATGGACATCTCGGAGCCGGCAAACCAGGACACGGAGAAGACCTGGACAGCACAGCCCACCAGGGAGATGGACCTCCTGTCCGTTAGGGAGTTGTGGATGGAGTTGGGGACGGTGACGGAGATGTAGCAGAGGTCGATGACGGACAGGTTCCTGAGGAAGAAGTACATGGAGGTGTGGAGGCGCCGGTCGAGGGTGGTGATGGTGACGATGAGGAGGTTCCCCATCAGGGCCACTAGGTAGACCAGGAGGAACAGCGCAGCGTGGACCAGCTGCAGCTCCCGCACCTCTGATAATCCCAGGAGCAGGAATTCTGTCTTCACGGTGATGTTGGTTATTTTCTGGGAATTGACGTTGACTGCCTAAGGACATTTCGAAAAGATAGGGATGAAAATAATATTCCAGAGAAAGTTACACAGGAGAGGACAAAATCTTTGGGTTGGAGGGAATCTCGGGTGGTTTTTAGGGTAATTTAACACGCTCACTATGTGCCAGACACTGTACTAAAACACTGGAGTAGATAGAACTCCTCAGTCTCGACTTCAAGGCTCTCCATCACGTCGCCCCCTCCTACATCATCTCCCTTCTCTGTTTCTCCAGCCCACCCGCACCCTCCGCTCCTCTGCCGCCGCTCAGCTCCTCAATGGGCCTCGTTCTCGCCCGTCCTGCTGTCGACCCCCGGCCCACGTCCTCCCCCTGGTCTGGAATGCCCTCCCTCCGCACAGCTGCCAAGCTAGCTCTCTTCCTTCTTTCAAGGTCCTATTGAGAGCTCACCTTCTCCGGGAGGTCTTCCAAGACTGAGCCCCCTTTTTCCTCTCTTCCTCCCCATCCCCCCCGCCCTACTTCCTTCCCTCCCCACAGCACCTGTATATATGTTTGTACAGATTTATCACTCCATTTATTTTACTTGTACACATTTACTATTCGATTTATTTTGTTAATGATGTGCACAAAGCTTTAATTCTATTTGTTCTGACGATTCTGACACCTGTTCTCATGTTATGTTTTGTTGTCCATCTCCCCCGTCTAAACTGTGAGCCTGTCGTTGGGTAGGGACCGTGTATATATGTTGCCGATGTGGACATCCCAAGAGCTTAGTACAGTGCTCTGCACACAGTAAGGGCTCAACAAATACGATTGAATAAATGAATAGTAGCTAATCAGGTTGTTCATCTCCTCTAATCAACCTGCCCTGGTTTGGGACGGCCCTGAAACCATTCCTGACTCCTAGAAGCCTATTTCATTGGCAAACATCTGCAAGGATTGCGGTCACATAATTCTAAATAATTGGAGAAGCAGCGCAGATAAGTGGAAAGAGGATGGTCCTGGGAGACAAGGGGACCTTGGTCTGAATCCCCGTTCCACCACGTACCTGCTGGGCGACTTCGAGCAATTCACTTGACTTTTCCCTCGGTTCCCTCATCCGTAAAATGGGGTTTAAGACGGCGAGCCCCACGTAGGACGGGGACACTGTCCAATCCAATTATATCATATCTACTCCAGCACAGAGTATGGTGTGTGGCACATGGTAAGCACTTAACTAACACCACAGTTATTATTATTAAGAACAGGAAAATTCCTATTATTTCCGGGGCTGATATTATTTCCCTTCCCTGCCTCTCACCTATCCCCTGCTTCTTTTCACAGTCACCGGGCCCGTCCTGGGCTGGGGAACATCAAACTCGGCTGAGAGAGAGGCTCACTCCATCTCGTCGGTTCTGGACACTGGTGGGGGTGACAGGAAGGTCTGGGCGAAGGGTGGGGGCTGTCAGGATCCTTCTTCCCTGTCTCGGCTCTGTGGCTGACTGCGCCGTCCCCTCAGGCGATGGCCGGGTTATTTCCCGGGGGATTCCCCTTGGGAGGACGGGTCCGGGGCTCCGATGAGACGGCTGACCCTCCGGGAATCTCGGAAGGCCGGGATCGTGGTCTCCCTGCGGTCCCGGCCCTCACAACTTAAATAACTGTCCATTCCGGTTTGGTTCCCACTCTGGGACTCCTTCCTAGAATGACGTCAACGACCTAATGATCACTCCACAGGTGGACCTGAATGGAAACTCATAATAATAATAATATTAATACTGATGGTATTTGGTAAGCACTTACTAAGTGCCAGGCACTGTTCCAAGCATTGGGGTAGACACAAGGTTATCGGGTTGTACCACGTGGGGCTCACAGTCTTTATCCCCATTTTACAGATGAGGGAACAGAGGCCCAATGAAGTTGTCAGTTGCCCAAAATCACACAGCTGACGAGTGGCAGAGTAGGGATTAGAAACCACGACCTCTGACTCCCAAGCCCGGGCTCTTTCCACGAAGCCACGCTGCTTCTCTATGAGTTCCATATTCTAAACTGTTAGCCCGCTGTTGGGTAGGGACTGTCTCTATATGTTGCCAACTTGTGCTTCCCAAGCGCTTAGTACAGTGCCCTGAACACAGTAAGCGCTCAGTAAATACGATTGAATGAATGAATGAGGAGAATAAGGAGGCTGGGGTCCCAGGATTATCAGCCGCGCCCTGCCAAAACTGTTTTGCTCGGGATGTCTATCACTGACCTGATGACATCGGCCACGTCCGAGGGAGGAAGCTAGGAAAAGCAGCGTTGCTCAGTGGATAGAGCCCTGGTTTCGGAGTCAGTGGTCATGGGTTCTAATCCCGAATCTGCCACTCATCAGCTGCGGGACTTCGGGCAAGTCACAACGTCTCTGGGCCTCAGTTACCACATCTGTAAAATGGGGATGAAGACTGTGAGCCCCACGTGGGACAATCTGATTACCTTGTACTCCCCCTCGGCGCTTAGAACAGTGCTTGGCACACAGTAAGCGCTTAATAAATGCCGTCATTATTATTAGTATTATTATTAGGAAAGTGGAAAAGAATCCTTAGTCCTCCCCTAGTTCTCCAACTTTGCTGGCTAGGTCCTCCTCGGCCTCCCATCCTGTAACCCTGGGAGTTCTTCACGGTTCAATTTTGGGTCCCCGTGTTCGTTGACTGGTTGATTGATTTCCTCCCAGTCTCTCCCTCTCTCTTTCTCTCTCCTCCCAATTCGTCCCCCACAGCATCTCCATAATCGGCCCTTCCTTCTCCATGCAACCTGGCTTTATGCTGGTGCGAACGCCGGTCGTGTCCCCTCTCGACTACTGTGTCAGCCTCCTCGCCGACCTCCCCGCCACCGATTTCTCACCTCTCCGGTTCATAACAAGCCCTGCTGTTTGGATCATTGTTTCTAAAACATCGGACTGCATATCTCTCTCTCCACCCCGGTGAAATTCTAAGTGGCTGTCCATTTCCATCCGCAAGAACTTCCGATCATCGGTTCTTTCTCCACAATTCATCCTCTGCCTCCTCCACTATATCCCAACAACCCCCTTTACTACTTTCAATTTAATCTGGTCACGGTGACTTATTCGCATCTCTTTCACTACCTGTTATTGTTTTCCCACAAACTCCCTTTTTCCTGCCCCTCCCCTACACCCAATTACATCAGTACTTCTCTGTCACCCTAAGCGCTTGGATACCAACAATCTCCCTCGTAGTTCTTATAAACGTATCATTACACTGTTTTGCTTTTCCCCACCTGCATTTTATTTTAGTGTGTAAGTCCACCACTAGATTATAAACTCTCTGAGAGCAGGGCTCACGCCTACCACCTCTATCATACTTTTCTACGAGCGTAGTAGAGTGCTCTACACAGAGTAACCACTCAATAAATACTCTTGATCGGTTGATTGAGATTCAGACTAGGGGTGTTCATTTTTAAGCATCTGAGGGGAACGTCACAGGCGGGTGGCTGCTAGGAAACGAAGGGATCGGGAAGAAATAATCATTCATTCATTCAATCCATCGTATTTATTGAGTCTTAATGGGTACCTTGCATTTCTCCCATGCGAATCTAACAGGGATCGAGGGAAGATCTCTAAATCCTGATCATGAAGAAGGGCCTTCTCAGCCACAGCAGCACACATCAGAAAACCTTCCCCGTCGGGTCTCCGTCTTTAGAGCCGGAGGACGGCTGCAAATCTGTACAAACCCGTGGACGGTCCCGGTGACGACGGAAGGGATCATTGGCAAGACGTTTTATGCCAGAGAGGGAGCTCGGAGAGCAAACCCTTTAGGACCTTTCCCAGGGCAGACTTCAGATCTTTATTCTTCAGGCTGTAGAGGAGGGGGTTGAGGGTGGGGGGCACCACGGTGTAGAACGTGGATGGTAGCAGATCCAGCGGCGAGGGGGAGTCCTAGGGCGGTCGAAGGTAGGCGGAAGACATGTTTGAGAAAAAAGCAATGACGACGGCGAGGTGGGGCAGACAGGTGGAGAAGGCTTTGGCCCGGCCCTCGGCGGCCGGCATCCTCAGCAAGGCCCAGAAGATGCAGACGTACGAGACGACGATGACCACAAAGAAGACGACGGCAACCACTACCCCTATGGTCATGCTCACGTCCTTGGCGACGTGTGCCTCGGAGCAGATCTTCAGCAGAGCGGGGACGTCACAAAAGAACTGGGGGATGACGTTGTACCCGCAGAAGGCCATGGAGAAGGTTGAAGCGGAAAACAAGGCCCCAAACAGTCCTCCGCCGAACCAGGAGGCGGAGGCCATCTTCCCGCAGGCCCCTCGAGCCATGATGAGGTCGTAGCACAGGGGGAGGCAGATGGCCGCGTAGCGGTCGTAGGACATCGCCGTAAAAACTCAGAAATCGCAAACAAGATGAACAGAAAGAGCTGAGCAATGCAGCCTAGGAAGGAGATGGAGTTATTGCTGGTCAAGGAGTTGTGTACGGACTTGGGGACGATGACGGAGATGAGGCCGAGGTCGAGGACGGACAGGTTCCTGAGAAAGAAGTACATAGGGGTGTGGAGGCGCCGGTCGAGGGCGGTGACAGTGACGATGAGGAGGTTCCCCGTCAGAGCTGCCATGTAGACCAGGAGGAACAGTGTGGCATGGACCACCTGCAGCTCCCGGATCTCCGAGAATCCCAGGAGTAGGAATTCTGTCTTCACGGTGACACTGGCCATTTTCTGGGAATTGACACTGACTGCCTAAGGACATTTAGAAAAGAGAAGTAGATTCCAATGGGGACGAGAAGGATCCAGAGAAAAGTGTACAGAGGAGGAGAAAATCTTTGGGTTGGAGGGAAATCTCAGATTTTGTGGGTTTTCATGGTATCTGTTAAGTTCTTACTGCGTACCAAGCACTGCGTTAAGCGCTGGGGTAGCTAGAAGCTAATCACGCTGTGCATCTCCTTCAGTTTACCTGCCTCTGATCAAGCCAGCACAGAAACCATTCCTGACTCCTATGTGTCCACTTGCAAATATCTGCTAGGATTGTAGTCTCATGACTCCACATTATTTGAGAAGCAGAACAACCTGGAGGAAAGAGCTCAGACCTGGGAATCGGAGGATCCGGCTTTTAATCCCCGCTCTGCCATTTACCTTGGGCAAGTCACTTCACTTCTCTGGGCCTCAGATCCCACATTTGCAAAATAATAATAATAATGATAATAATAATAATAATAATAATAATGGCATTTATTAAGGGCTTACTATGTGCAAAGCACTGTCCTAAGCGCTGGGGAGGTTACAAGGTGATCAGGTTGTCCCACGGGGGGCTCACAGTCTTCATCCCCATTTTACAGATGAGGGAACTGAGGCCCAGAGAAGTGAAGTACCTTGCCCAAAGTCACACAGCTGACAATTGGCAGAGCTGGGATTTGAACCCATGACCTCTGACTCCAAAGCCCGGGCTCTTTTCCCCTGAGCGACGCTGCTTCTCTAAGCAAAATGGCGATTCATTACCTGTTTTCCCTCCTATTCAGCCTGTGGGATCCATGAAGTGCCTGATTAACTTGTATCTACCCCAGCCCTTGGTACAGTGCTTACCACGTAGTATGTGCTTAAGAAATACCATTATTATTATATTATTATGATGATGAACTAGTTACATATCTTCCTATCCCTTTATTCCTATCCAATAGCTTCTTTACCTTTCATATCTATTCACCTCACTTTCTATTCCCTAACATATTCTTTTCATTCTTTCCCTTCTAGACTGTGAGCCCGTTGTTGGGTAAGGACTTTATCTGTTGCCGACTTGTACTTCCCAAGTGTTTAGTACAGTGCCCTGCACACCGTAAGCACTTAATAAATGTGACTGACTGACTGAATAATTCATCTCTGGCCAATCTTCTAGCTCTGCCTCACTCTCATTACACCCACGTTTCTCCCACTTTTCGGGCGGTTCCCCCGTCTTAAAACTCCCACCCCTTCAAGTAATAATTATGGTATGTGCTAAGCGCTTACCGTGTGTGATTTGCTGTATTAAGCGCTGGGGCGGATACAGGCAAATCAGCCTGCTCTCACGCGGGGCTGATAGTCTCAACCTCCATTTTCCAGATGAGGTCACTGAGGCCCAGTGAAGTGAGGCCCAAGGTCACTCAGCAGACGAGTAGCGGAGCCGGGATTAGAACCTGGTTTATCCGATCCATCGTGCTGCTCCTCCTGACAGACCACACTCCTCCCACATTCCAATTCTGGCACAGAAGCCCTTCTCCAATGAGCTTTACCCTGTTAGTTCTCAGGCAGACAAACTCATACACCATCTCTACCAGCGCTTAGAACAGTGCTTTGCACATAGTAAGCGCTTAGTAAATGCCATCATTATCATTATTATTATCATGGACCGACTGGTACTCCTCCTTGACATGTATATTGTTTTACGTCTATTGCACAGCCAACTCTCTAGATTGCTCTGCTGTAAATATTTCTATGTCTGTCTTCCCTTTCACTTACTTTTATTAATTTCTGCCTCCCCCTTTTGATGGTACTTGTTAAGCACTTACTATGTGCAAAGCACTGTTCTAAGTGCTGGGGGGATACAAGGTGATCAGGTCGTCCCGCATGGGGCTCACAGTCTTCATACCCATATTACAGATGAGGGTACTGAGGCCCAGAGAAGTGAAGTGCCTTGCCCAAAGTCACACTGCTGACAGTTGGCGGAGCCGGGATTTGAACCCATGACCGCTGACTCCAAAGCCTGTGCTCTTTCCACTGAACCATGCTGACCGTAAGCATTTTTAATGGCATTCATTAAGCGCTTACTATGTGCAAAGCACTGTTCTAAGCGCGAGCAGGTAACATGCCCACCAGCTCCGCTCTATCGTATTCTCCCAAGTGCTTAGAACATTTCTCTGTCCCCAGTCAGTGCTCAATAAATGTCATTGATTGATTGATTGATCAGTCTCAGCTCTTTGTGGGCAGGGAACGTGTCAATATTGGTCTTATACTTCCCACGGGCCAAAACTTAATTATGACTCTTCCTTATCCCTCAACCAGTCTTAAACCAGAAGACAACCTTAATCAATCAATGATAATTATTGAGCATTTACAGTGCAGAACACTGTACTAAGCATTGGGAGACAACAGTACAACAGGGTTGGCAGACAACTTCCCTGCCCACAATCAATGGTATTTTTTGAGCGCTTACTGTGTGCAGAGCAGTGAATTAGGTGGCTGGGAGAATACAACGGAGTTGCTAGACACGTTCTCTGCCCACATTTGATCGGTCGATAGCATTTATTGAGTGCTTACTGTGTGCAGAGCACTGAACTAAGTGGCTGGAGAATACAATGGAGTTGCTAGACACGCTCTCTGCCCACATTTGATCGGTCGATAGTATTTATTGAGTGCTTACTGTGTGCAGAGCACTGTACTGAGCGCTAGGGAGAGGACAATGCAACAGAATTGGTAGATGTTTTCCCTACCCACAGTGAGCGCTCAGTCTAGAGACCAGTTTATTTCTATCCCTCACCCTAGGCTCAAACCTGCCCCTTTTCCTTACTCTACAATTTGCAAATCGGTATGATACCCAGAGTATTTTATAAACACTATAATAAGAATATATATTAATATATGATATAGATAATATAATAACAATAATTGTGGTATTTGTTAAGCGTGTACTATGTATCAAGTATTATACTAGGTTCTGGGGTAGATACAAGATAATCATGTTCCTTTTAGGGCTCCCAGCCTCAGTATGAGGGAGTATTGATGTTGAATCTCCATTTCGCTCCTATTGTATGCCAAGCACTGGGAGAGGTACGTTGGACACAGTATCTGGTCTGCCTGAGACTTACAGTCTAAGAGAGAGAGGGAGCAAAAATGATATCCTTGCCTTGGAGGAGTTTACAATATAACAGATTGTTGGATCTCTGGCCACGGTGTATGAATCAATCAACGATACTTGGTGAGCACTTACTGTATATCAGACACTGTACTAAGCACTTAGCAGATAAGGAAACTGGCGCACAGAGAGATTAAGCACCTTTCTCGAGGTCACACATCAGGCCAGTGGCAGAGGTGGGGTCTTCTGAGCCTCAGAACTTGGCTCTTTTCATTGACAACTGATTGGTGGCTAAGTTTCCCTCACTCACAAAGATCCCCGTCCGCTCACCTGGCCCTGATGGGTGTACTAGCTGGAACGGTTCATCTCTTCTCAGGGAAATAACGTGAAACAATAGGAGGAATTCGAACTTCAATCCTCTTATTTTAGGCTTACGTTGAAATTTCCCTTCCCTGGCCCTCACCTTTCCCCTGCTCCTCTCCAGAGTCTAAGGGCCCGTCCTGGGCTGGGGAGCACCAATCTCTGCTGAGAGAGAGGGTCACTCCATCTTGTCAGTACTGGACACTGGTGGGGATGACAGGAAGGTCTGGGCGAGGGATGGGGGCTGTCAGGATCCTCCCTCCCCTCTCCACTTTCCGGCTGGCTGCGCCGCCCCTCAGACGACGGCCGGGTTATTTCATGGGCGATTCTCCATAGGAGGACGGGCCCGGGGCTCCGCCGAGAAGGCCGACTGTCCGGGAATCTCGGAAGGCCAGGATCGTGGGTTCTCTGCCCCCCCGACCCGCGCAACCTAAATAATAGCCCAGTCCCATGTGGACCGCACATTGGGACTCCTACCTAGAAGAACCTAAACGGACTCATCGTTCTCTTTCCGTGATTAACAATAGCTTTCCGTTTCAATCCTGGGGATTGGAGAGATATCGTGGTAGAGAGAATAGTCACCCTAACCCATTTGGTTAGTCATGGTTGAATCCAATATTCAGATCGGCTGGGCAGAAACAAAAAGAAAAGGACCCCAAGATCTCATTCCAGTTTTGACCCTGAATAGCTGGATGTCGCAGGCACCTGTAACATTTTTGCAAAGGGCAAGCTCCTTGTCTGCAAAGAATGCATCCTGGCCTTCCGTTGTACTTCAATTTGATCTATTGAATTAATACTTAACTATTGAAGTGTATTATACAAAAAATAACAAGAGTAGCAACAGTGAGAGTAGGAGGAGAAATCATAACGGCTTTTATTGTGTGACAACTGAGAGCATTAAGTGGATGGAAAAATTCAACCCCTTCTCCTGCTTCTGGCTTCTGGGGCAGATTTGAGGGTCAGAATTAAGTCTAAGTAATAATAACAATAATTTTGGTAGTTGTTAAGTGCTTACTATGTGCCAAGTACTATTCTAAGCGTTGGGGTAGATACAAGGTGATCAGGTTGTCCCACGTGGGGCTCACAGTCTTCATCCCCATTTGACAGATTAGGGAACTGAGGGCTCAGAGAAGTTAAGTGACTTGCCCAAGGTCACACAGCAGACATGTGGCAGAGTGGGGATTCGAACCCACGACCTCTGACTCCCTAGCCCGAGCTCTTTCCAAGGAGCTATGCTACTTCGCCAAAGTCTAAAACACCATTTGGCAGCTACCTCTTCAATTTTCTTTAATGGTATTTGCTAAGCACTTACTATGTACCAGGCACTATATTAACCACTTGGGTAGATACAAGCTAATCAGGTTGGACACAATCCGTGTCGCGCGTGGGGACCACAGCCTTCATCCCCATTTTACAGATGAAGGAACTGAGGCTCAGAGATGTGAGGTGACATGCCCAATATCACACAGCGGACAAGTGGCAGAGCCAGCAATAGAACCCAGACTTTCAGATTCTCAGCCCCTCTGCTGGTGATGAATAAGGGGGGTGAATCCAAGTCTAGGGATCTGTCCCCAGGCACGGGAATTAGATTTAAATACCAGTCAAGGACAGCTGGGTAAAAACTCTTCTACCAAACTAGTCAAAGCCATTGATAATAGGCAGCCAGGAAAAGTCTCTGACGACAAATATCTCAGCTCTTTGCAAGCCGCCCAAGTCTGTATAGAGTCAATCCAGGTAAGCGCTCAATAAATACGATCGAATGAATGAATGAATGGATGAGAGAAATAACCGGGTCAGGGCGTGAAGTGAAATTTTCTATCTCTGGAAAAAATGCTCCCAACAAGGACCCTCCCCATCACCACCTTCACGTCCAGGCTCCTCAGGCTGTAGATGAGGGGGTTGAGGGCGGGGGGCACCACTGTGTATAACACGGACACCAGCAGGTCCAGAGCTGAGGATGGATGTAAGGTACCGAAGGCAGCCGAGGTGAAAAACAAGGTCTTGACGGTGAGGTGGGGCAAGCAGGTGGAGAAGGCTCTGGTCTGGCCCTCGGAGGCTGGCATCCTCAACACGGCCCGGAAGATGCATACGTACGAGACCACGATGGAGACGAAGCAGGAGAAGGCCAGAAGGGCTCCGGTGACGACGACCACATCGACAACGAGGTGCTTTTTGGAGCAGGAGAGTCAGACCACAGAGGGGATAATACAGAAGAACTGTCGGATCAGGACGGCCCCGCAGAAGGGTAGGGAGAATGTCCCAGCTGAACACATTACTTCCAACAGACCCCCAGTGAGCCACGAGGTGGCCGCCATCTTCCCGCAGGCCCCTCGGTCCATGCTGTCCCCGTAGCTCAGGGGGAGGCAGATGGCGGCATAGCGGTAGTAGGACATCGCCGTGAGGAGGAACACCTCTGAACCGGCAAACAGGACCACCGAGAAGACCTGGATGGCACAGCCCAGGAAGGAGATGAATCTCTTGTCGGTCCCCTGTGGATGGATTTGGGGACGGTGACGGAGATGAAGCAGAGGTCGAGGACAGACAGGTTCCTGAGGAAGAAGTACATGGGGGTGTGGAGGCGCCAGTCAAGGACGGTAACGGCGACGATGAGGAGATTCCCCATCAGGGCCACCAGGTAGACCAGGAGGAACAGCGCGGCGTGGACCAGCCGCAGCTCCCGGAACTCCGAGAATCCCAGCAGGAAGAATTCCCTCGTCACCGTGAGGTTGACCATTTCCCAATGATTGCCTTGAGCACCTACAAAAACAATGAAGAGGAAGCTGTTTCAGAACCTCAAGAGACAATGATAGTCAAATCAATATATCGATTGTATTTATTGAGCATTTACTTAGTGAAAAGTACTATACTAAGCGATTGGGAGAGTGTAACATAGCGGAGTTGGCTGACATATTTGCTGCCCACGAGGAGCTTACGGGCTAGAGGGGGAGACATATATTGAAATTAATTTCAAATATGTACATACGTGTTGTGGGAATGAGGGTGGGGATAATAAGGAGGGCAAATCCAAGTGAAAGGGCAAGGCAGAAAGGAGAAGTCGGGAAAATGAGGGCTTCTTCGGGGAAGTCCTCTTGGAGGAGATGTGATTTTAAGAAATCTCTTAAAGTCGTCAGAGCGATGGTCCATCAGAGTAGACGGCGAGGCCTAGTGGAAAGAGCGAGGGCTTGAGAGTCAGAAGGACCTGGCTTCCAATCCAGGCTCTGCCACTTGCCTGCCGTGTGAACCTGGGCAAGTCACTTCATTTATTCATTCATTCAACGATATTTATTGAGTGTTTACTGTGTACAGAGCACTGTCCTAGGTTGGAAGGTGCAATTCGGCAACAGAGAGAGACGATCCCTACCCAACAACGGGCTCACAGTCTAGAAGGGGGAGACAGACCACAAAACAAAACAAGAAGACAGGCATCAATACTATCAAAATAGATAAACAGGATTGTAGATATATGCACATCATTAATAAAATCAATGGAATAATAAACATGTACAAATATACCCAAGGGCTGTGGGGAGGGTTGGGGGTAGAGCAGAGGGAGGGAGTAGGGCGATGGGGAGGGGAGGAGGAGCAGAGGAAAAGGGGGCTCAGTCTGGGAAGGCCTCCTGGAGGAGGTGAGCTCTCAGTAGGGTTTTGAAAAGGGAAAGAGAGCTAATTGGGCAGATAGGAGGAGAGAGGGCATTCCAGGCCAGAGGTAGGACATGGACTGGAGGTCGACGGCGGGACAAGCGAGAACGAGGCACCTAGAGGAGGTTAGTGGCAGCAGAGGAGCGGAGGGTGCAGGCTGGGCTGGAGAAGGAGAGAAGGGTAGTGAGGTAGGAGGGGGTGAGGGGATGGAGAGCTTTGAAGCCGAGAGTGAGGAGTTTTCTCTTGATGCATAGGTTGACAGGCAGCCACTGCAGAATTTTGAGGAGGGGAGTGGCATGCCCAGAGGGCTTCTGTAGAAAGACAATCTGGGCAGCAGAGTGAAGTATAGACTGAAGTGGGGAAAGACAAGAAGATGGGAGATCAGAGAGGAGGCTGATGCAGTAATCCCGTCAGGATAGGATGAGAGATTGAACCAGCGAGGTGGCGGTTTGGATGGAGAGGAAAAGGTGGGTCATGGCGATGTTGTGGAGGGTGAGTCCGGCAGGTTTTGGTGATAGATCGGATGTGTGCGGTGAATGAGAGAGAGGAGTCAAGGAGGACAACAAGTTACGGTCTTCTCAGATGGGAAGGATGGTAGTGCCGTCCACAGTGACGGGAAAGTCAGGTTACTTTACTTCTCTGGGCTTCGGTTCCTTCATCTGTAAATTGGGGATTAAGCCCACGAGCCCCATGTGGAGCAGGGACTGCGTCCAACCTGATAACCTTGGATCTATCCCAATGTTTAGAACAGTGCTGTCAAATACAATCGTTATTGTTATTAATATATAAAGAGGGAGGGAATTGCAGGCCAGTGGAAAGGCAGGGACATCAGTAGCGGGATAGATGAGACCAAAATACAGTGTGTAGGTTGGTTTTAGACGAACCAGATGTGTGGGCTGGGTGACCATAAGAAGGCGTCCCCTTAACCTTCAACCTTCAGGCAGAAGGAAACCAAAATCAATCACTCGATCAAATATCTTGACCACTTACTATGTGCAGAGCACTGTGCTGAGCACAACCAAATAAATGATCCCTCACCAGATGTGGTCTCCTGTTTCATGGCAAATCTGGGGTAGGAGAGCATTTTCTCTCCCACATGAACTTAGCCTTCACCTAGTTGTCAGTGACGGCCCTCTCAGAGGACCGTGTCTAATGCAGCCACCGTCATTCTCTTCCTCAGAACTGAGCACGGTGCTCATCCGATAGTAGGTGCTTAGTAAACACCATTGAGATGGCCGACGCTATCAGCTCCGACCGTGTTTCCCCACTCCTCAAGAACCTCCAGTGGTTGTCCGTCCACCTCTGCTTCATACAGAAACTCCTTGTCATCATCTTTAAAGCTCTCAATCCCCTCGCCCCCTCCTATCTCACCTCGCTACTCTCCCACTACAAGCCAGCCCTCACATTTCGCTCCTCTTATGCCAACCTATTCGGCGTACCTCCATCTCGTCTCTCCCGCCGCCGATCTCTCATCCACATCCCGTCTCTTCCCAGGAATGTCCTCCCTCTTCGTAGCCGACAGAGGTTCACTCTCCCCACCTTCAAAGCCTTATTAAAATGACATCTCCTCCAAGAGGCCTTCCCCGACTGATTCCTGATTTCCTCTTCTCACACTTCTTTCTGTACCGCCCTTTGCTTGAATTTGCCCCCCCTTTTCACCGCTCTCTCGATCCCATGGCACTTATGCATATATCCATAATCTACGTATTTCTATTAATGTTTGTCTCCCCTTATAGACTGTGAGCTCCTAATGAACTGGGAATATGTCTGCCAATTTTATATTATACTCTTCCTAGCACTTAGAATGGTGCTCTCTACACGGTAAGTGCTTGATAAATATGAACGATTGGTCACCCAGAACATTGGTCAGCGATCCAGCCTCTTCCATCCCCGCCGCCCACCCAGTAGATCCAGCGGATGCAAAACCACGGAGACGCTGGGGGGAGAGATCTGTTTTACGCATGGAGGCATGAGGAGATTCTAACTCTATGTCACCACGGTCACCCCTGTAAGACCCCCTATCCATCAGTGTTGTATCCGTCCAGACTCACCGGCCAGCCGGGAGCGAGGGGGCTCTGGTCTCTGTCGTCCTTCAAACATCCCCCTTCCCCTCAGCTCCCGGACGTCGGGTGCGGGAGGATCTCCGGGAGGTGTTCAGGGTCCTGGCTCTTCTGGCTTCCAGCTAGGAGTGCGTCGGGCCCTGGGTAAAGCCCGGCCTTTCCGGAAAAGCTCCCAAGGGGACTACCCCCACCCAACCCCGGGGACGGGTCACAGGTTGGACTGAGGGCCTCATTATGTCCTGTTCGGGCCTGACTCCCCGGTGGTCCGGCGCCACCGGGGACCTTGGGGAACTTTTTTGGGGTACTGGCCCCGCCGCATGTGACAATCCCACTGGGGACCGAGTGACGCAGCACACTGGCATGGGTTTCAAGGGGAGAACATCCAGAGGAACTGCGGAGGTGACAACGAGGTGTCCATCTTGGTTTTTTGTCAGTAATCCACCGGATTCATCTGCTTCACGGCTGTGGGGTTGCCTTTTTAAAATGCTTTGGATGTACTAGTCCTCCCTCCTCCAGACCTCACTTCAACCCATGCGCTCCTGATCCCACTCGCTACCCTCCCCGCCCTCTCTAAGACTACGCTCCTTTGGTCAACGTCTGTCGGTATTCCATGCTCACCCTCACTGTATGTCTTTAGCTCCACATAGGATGCACTGGCTACACTGAAGGCACATCTCCTCCAAGAGGCCTTCCCCAGCTAAACCCTCAAATCCTTTTCTCCCCCCTCTTTCTGCATCCCCCTGATTTGCTCCCATTTTCATGCTTCCAGTCCCGGAACACATATGTACATATCTGTAATGTATTTATTGATGTTAATGTCTGTCTCCCCGTCTAGACTGTAATAACCCTTTGGGAGGGAATGTGTCCGTTATAGTGTTCTATTATACTCTCCCAAGTGCTTAGTGAAGTACTCAGGATGCAGTAAATGCTCAATAAATACAGTTCATCGATTGATCAATTCATTCAGTCATATTTATTGAGCGCTCACTTTGTGCAGAACACCACTAAGCGCTTAGCACAATCGATCTTGCCCGGAGGGTTAAGAAAGATGACCAAGCACAAAAGGGTACCTTGAAAGATGGGGGTAATAATAATAATCATATTTGTTAGTAGCTTACAATGTGCCATGAGCTGTACTAAGTGCTGGGGAAGAAACAAGATAAAGGAGTTGGAAACAATCCCTGTCCCAGTTACACTCTAAGTAGGAAGGAATAGGATTTAATCCCCATTTTACAGGTGGAGAAACTGAAGCCCCGAGAAGTTAAGTGACTTGCCCAAGGCCTCACAGTGATCATGTGGCAGAGCCGGGATTAGAACCCAGGTCCTCTAATGCCCAGTCTCGGGCTTTTTCCACTAGGAAATGCTGCTTCTCTGATACCTTGCTCAGAGTCAATCCAAGGAGACAGAAACCAAAGGATCAAGGCATCATTAGAAACTTTCCATCCTGGGGGAAAGGACACCCACCTAGGACCCTCCCCATGGCGGCCTTCACGTCCCAGTTCCTCAGGCTGTAGATGAGGGTGTTGAGGGCGGGGGTACCACGGCGTAGAACACGGACAACAGCAGGTCCAGGCCTGAGGAAGAGTCCGAGGGTGGATGTAAGGTACCGAAGGCAGCCGAGGTGAAAAACAAGGTCTTGACGGCGAGGTAGGGCAAGCAGGTGGTGAAAACTTTGGCCCGGGCCTCGGAGGCCGGCATCCTCAGCATGACCCGGAAGATGCGCACGTACGAAGCGATGACGGAGACGAAGCAGAAGAAGCCCAAAAGGGACGCGGTGACGGTGATCACATCGACGATGAGGTGCGTTTCAGAGCAGGAGAGCTGGACCACAGAGGGGATATCACAGAAGAAATGTCGGATCAGGAGGGACCCGCAGAAGGGTAGGGAGAATGTCCGAGGGTATAGTATCAGTGCAAACAGCCCACCGTTGAGCCATGAGGCAGTGGCCATCTTCCCACAGACCCCTCGGTCCATAATGACCCCGTAGCTCAGGGGGAGGCAGATGGCCACGTAGCAGTCATAGGACATCGCCGTGAGGAGGAACATATCTGAACCGGCAAACAGGACCACCGAAAAGACCTGGGTGGCACAGCCCAGGAAGGAGATGGATTTACAGTTGGTCAGGGAGTTGTGAATGGATTTGGGGACGGTGGCGGAGATGTAGCAGAGGTCGAGGACGGACAGGTTCCTGAGAAAGAAGTACATGGGGGTGTGGAGGCGCTGGTCGAGGGTGGTGATGGTGACGATGAGGAGGTTCTCCATCAGAGCCGCCAGGTAGACCAGGAGGAACAGCGCGGTGTGGACCAGCTGCAGCTCCTGGACCTCTGAGAATCCCAGCTGGAGGAATTCTCTCACCGCCTTGCGGTTGACCATTTCCCAAGGATTGCCGAAATCACCTAGAAAAACAATGAGGTGGAAGCTATTTCAGAACCTCAACAGACAATGACAGTCAAATCAATCCATCGATTGTATTTATTGAGCACTTACTTTGTTCAGAGCACTATACTAAGCTATTGGGAGAGTGTAACATAGCAGAGTTGGCTGACGTTTGCTGCTCACGAGGAGCTTACGGGCTAGAGGGGGAGCCATACATTGAAATAAATTTCAAATATGTACATAAGTGCTGTGGGGATGAGAGTGGGGAGAATAAGGAGAGCAAATCCAAGGGCAAGGGCAAGGCAGAACCGAGAGGAAGTATGGAAAATGAGGACAGTTGGGGAAGGGCTTTTGGACGAGATGCGATTTTAAGAACTCTCTGAAAGTGTGGAGAGCGATGGGCTGTCAGAGTTGACGCGAGGCTTCGGGGAAAGACCGAGGGCCTGAGAGTCAGAAGCACTTGGCTTCCAGTCCTGGCTCTGCCACTTGCCTGTTGTGTGACTTTGGGCAAGTCACTTCACTTCTCTGTGCCTCAGTTTCTTCATCTGTAAAATGGGGATTAAGGCCATGAGCCCCATGTGGAGCAGGGACTGTGTCCAACCTGATAACCTTGGATCTACCCCAATGCTTAGAACAGTGCTGTCAAATACAATCATTATTATTATGAATAATAATAAGAGAAGCAGAGAAGCAGCGTGGCTCAGTAAAAGAGCACGGGCTTTGGAGTTAGTGTTCGTGGGTTCAAATCCCGGCTCTGCCAATTGTCAACTGTGTGGCTTTGGGCAAGTCACTTAACTTCTCTGCACCTCAGTTACCTCATCTGTAAAATGGGGATTGACTGAGCCCCATGTGGGACACCCTGATCACTTTGTAACCTCCCTGGAACTTAGAACAGTGCTTTGCACGTAGTAAGCGTTTAATACATGCCATTATTTCTTTATTATTATTATATGAAGAGGGAAGGAGTTCGAGGCCAGTGGAATGGCATGGGCATCGGTAGAGGGATAGATGAGACCAAAATACAGTGAGTAGGTTCGTTTTAGACGAACCAAACGTTCGGACTGGGTGACCCTGAGAAGCTCCCTCTCTTAAACTTCAGTCTTCAGGCAAAACGAAACCAATATCAATCAATCGATCCCATATCTTGAACACTTACTATGTGTAGAGCGCTGTGCTGAGCACAACCAAATAAATGATCCCTCACCAGATGTCTCCTGTTTCATGACAAATCTGAGGTAAGAGAGCCTTTACTCTCCCACGTGAGCTGAACCCTCATCTAGTTGACAGTGATGGCCCTCTCAGAGGACCGTGTCTAATGCAGCCACCGTCGTTCTCTTCCTCAGAACTGAGCACAGTGCTCTTCCAATAGTAAGAGCTTAGGAAACACCACTCTGACAGCCGACGTTACCAGCTCCGACCGTGTTTCCCCACTCCTCAAGAACATCCAGTTGTTGTCCATCCACCTCTGCATCAAACAGAAACTTCTCGCCATCATCTTTAAAACTCTCAATCCCCTCGCCCCTTCCTATCTTACCTTGCTACTCTCCCACTACAAGCAAGCCTGCACACTTCGCTCCTTTTAGGCCAACCTATTCGCCGTAACTCCATCTCGTCTCTCCCGCTGACGACCGCTCATCCACGTCCCGTCTCTTCCCTGGAATGTCCTCCCTCTTCGTAGCCGACGGACGTTCACTTTCCCCACCTTCAAAGCCTTATTCAAATCACATCTCCTCCAAGAAGGCTTCCCCAACTGATTCCTGATTTCCTCTTCTCACACTCCCTTCTGTGTCACCCTTCACTTCAATCTGCCCCCTTTCTTCGCCGCTCTCTCGATCTCATGAAACTTATATATAGATCCATAATCTATGTATTTCTATTAATGTTTGTCTCCCCTTCTAGACTGTAAGCTCCTTAAGAACAGGGAATGTGTCTGCCAATCTTATACTTTACTCTCCTCAGCACTTAGCACGGTGCTCTGCACACAGTAAGTATTCGATAAATATGATTGATTGGCCACCCGGATCGTTGGTCACCGATCCATCCCTGTCCATCCCCACCGCCCGCCAAGTAGATTCAGGGGTTGGAGAACCATGGAGATGCTGTGGGGAGAGATCTATTTTACGCATGGAGGCGTGAGGAGATTCCAGTTCTCCATCTCCTGCAGCTCCCCGGTAAGACCCCCTACCTAACCGTGTTCTCACCGGCCCAGACTCACCGGTCAGCCGGGAGTGAGAGGGCTGTGGTCTCTGTCGTCCTTCAACTGTCCTCCATCTCCTCAGCTCCCGAACGTCGACCGCGGGAGGATCTCCGGGAGTTGTGTGGGGTTCCGGCTCTTCTGGCTTCCTGCTTGGAGCGCGTCGGGTCCTCGGCGAAGCCGAGCCTTTCTGGAAAATCTCGCTGAGGGGCTCCACCCCGGGGACGGGTCACAGGTTGGGGTGAGGGGCCTCATTATATCCTGTTCGGGCCTGGCTCCCCGGGGCCCCAGCGCCGCTGGGGTCCTTGGGACCTCGGGTGGGTTAGTTGCCCTGCCCCACGTGACAACCCCACTGGGGACCCTGTGATCCGTCACACTGGCATACGTCTCACGGGGAGAACCCTCAGAGGAACTGCAGAGGTGACAGTGAGGTGTCCATCTAGTTTTTTTCTCAGTAACCCAACCAATTCACCCGCTTCACTGCTTTGGGGCAGCCATTTTAAAATGCTTTGGATATCCCAGTCCTCCCTCCTCCAGACCTCACTTCAGCCCACCCACTCCTGATCACACTCCTGACACTCCCTGCCCTCTCTAAGACTATGCTCCTTGTGTCAACGTCGGTCGGTATTCATTTCTCACCCTCACTGTATGTCTTCAGCTTCATATAGGATGCTACACTGAAGGTACATCTCTTCTAAGAGGCCTTCCCCGGCTAAGCCCTCAATTCCTTGTCTTCCCCCTCTTTCTGCGTCCCCCTGATTTTCTCCCTTTTTCACCCGCCCAGTCCCAGAACACATATGTAAACATCTATAATATATTTATTGATATTAATGTCTGTCTCCCCGTCTAGACTGTAATAACCCTTTGGGAGGGAATGTGTCTGTTATAGTGTTCTATTTTACTCTCCCAAGTGCAGTACTCAGGATACAGTAAGTGCTCAATAAATACAGTTCATTGATTGATCAATTCATTCCATCATATTTATTGAGAACTCACCGTGTGCAAAACACCACTAAGCGTGTAGCACAATCGATCCTGCCCGGAGAGCTGAGAGAAGAAAAATGACCAAGCACAAAAGGGCACCCTGAAAGATGGGGGCAATGACAATAATCGCATTTGTTAAGAGCTTACTATGTGCCATGGGCTGTACTACGTGCTGGGCAGAAACAGGATAAAGGATTTGGGAACAATCCCTGTCCCAGTTACATTTTAAGGAGGAAGGAGTAGGATTTAATCCCCGTTTTACAGATGGAGAAACTGAAACCCAGGGAAGTTAAGTGACTTGCCCAAGGTCTCACAGTGGTCACGTGGCAGAGCCAGCATTCAAACAGGGGGCCTCTGTCTCCCAGCCCCGGGCTATTTCCACTAGGAAATGCTGCTTCTCTAGATGGGTAAGTCTTGCTCAGAGTCAATTCAAGGAGAGAGACAGCGAAGGATCAAGGCGTTATTAGGAACTTTCTATCCTGGGAGAAAGGACTCCAGCTTAGGACCCTCCCCACGGCGACCTTCACGCCCCGGTTCCTCAGGCTGCAAATGAGGGGGTTGAGGGCAGAGGGCACCACGGCGTAGAACACGGACACCAGCAGGTCCAGACCTGAGGAAGAGTCTGAGGGTGGATGAAAGGTACCGAAGGCAGCCGAGGTGAAAAACAAGGTCGTGATGGCGAGGTGGGGCAAGCAGGTGGAGAAGGCTTTGGCCCAGCCTTCGGAGGCTGGCATTCTCAGAACAGCCTGGAAGATGCACGCGTACGAGACCATGATGGAGACAAAGCACGAGAAGGCCAGAAGGGCCCCGGTGATGACGATCACATTGATGATGAGGTGCGTTTCAGAGCAGGAGATTCGGACCATGGAGGAGATATCACAAAAGAACTGTGGGATCAGGACAGACCCGCAGAAGGATAGGGAGAACGTCCCAGAGGAGATCGTCACTGCAAGCAGCCCCCCGCCGAACCAGGAGGTGGTGGCCATCTTCCCACAGGCCCCTCGGTCCATGATGACCTCGTAGCTCAGGGGGAGGCAGATGGTGGCATAGCGGTCATAGGACATCGCCGTGAGAACGAACACCTCTGAACCGGCAAACAGGACCACCGAGAAGAGCTGGGTGGCACAGCCCAGGAAGGAGATGGATCTACGGTCAGCCAGGTAGTCGTGGATGGATTTGGGGACGGTGACGGAGATGTAGCAGAGGTCGATGATGCACAGGTTCCTGAGGAAGAAGTACATGGGGGTGTGGAGGCGCCGGTCGAGCACGGTGATGGCGATGATGAAGGGATTCCCCATCAGGGCCATGAAGTAGACCAGGACGAACAGCGTGGAGTAGATCAGCTGAAGCTCCCGGACCTCCGAGAATCTCAGCAGCAGGAATGTAACCTTGGTGATGTTGACCATTTCTGGGGGATTGCCGAGATCACTTATGGAGAACGGGACAGGAAGTCTCAGTCCCACAACATTTATGACCATAGCTGTAGTTTATTCATTCATATTAATGTCTGTCTCCCCCAAGAGACTGAGCGCTCACTATATGCAGAGTACTGTTTTGAGCGCTTGGGAGAGAGCAATACAGCGGAGTTGGTAGACACATTCCCTGCCCACAGCGAAACTACGGTCTAGTGGAATCAGTCTGTCCTTCAATGGTATTTATTGAGTGCTTACTGTGCGAGAAGCACTGTGCTAAGCTCTTGGGGGAGTACAATACAACAGATTTGATGGATACAATTCCGTCCCACAGTGAGCTAACAGTCTAGAGGGGAGACAAGCATTAATATAAAGAAATAAATTACAGATAGGGCCATAATTGCTGTGGGACTGAGCATGGAGTGGCTATGAAATGCCCAAAGAATTCAGAACCAAGTGCCCATCAGTAATGCTACTTACTATGCACAGACCTCTATACTAAGCGCTTGGGAGAGTACCATACATTTAGCAGACATGATTCCTACTCTCCAGGAGCCGACGGTCAAGTGGGGAAGGCAGACCCTAAAATATATTACAGATAAACAGTACTCAGCGCTTAGGACAGTGCCCGACACATAGTAGGTGCTTAACAAATAGCATTTTTATTATTACAAAATGTATTGGAGAAGCAGCATGGCTTAGTGGATAGAGCACGGGCTTGGGAGTCACACGGTCATAGGTTCTAATCCCGTCTCTGTTACTTGTCTGCTGTGTGGCCTTGGGCAAGTCATTTTACTTCTACGTGCCTCAGTTCCCTCATTGGTAAAATGGGGATGAAGACTGTGAACCCCATGTGGGACGGGGACTCTGTCCAACCTCCTTTGTTTGTATTCAGCCCAGCGCTTAGTACAGTGCCTGGCACAGAGTAAGCACTCAAGAAATACAACAATTATTATTATTAAAGAAAGAAGAAGGAAACTGACTATCTAAGAGTGGGGTTTAAATAAATAGGGTGTGGGCTATAGGATGTTCAGAATAAATAAGTGTGTGATTGGCATAAAGTGTGAAGTGGTAATTTCGGGATCAAAACCAGGGGAAAGTAAAAATTAACCCTGGATATCTTCCTGGAGGAGATGTGATTTTAGACAGGAGGTGGGAGACAGGAGAGCGAGACCCAGTGAGTAGGTGGGCTGGAAAGGGTCTAAGGGTGCAATCTGGGGATACTGGGACAAGAGAGTGGATCAGAGAGGGAGTACATACCTGATGGTGGGCCCTTAGGGTAGCGTGTGGTCGTCCTACACGCCACTTTGCAACAACCGCCCCTAGAACGTGTCACTGGAACAGATCATCTCCTGCCATTTGCTCTCAAGTCAGTAGGTCACTGTCCCGGGACCCTGGAATACGGGCATCATGTCCGAACTGCGGCCATCAGTAGCGGGATCAAAGGCGGAGTGAGGCTGAAGCTGGAATTAGACACTCGGGACTAATTCCCTCTTTCTATCACGTCCGTACCTGACACGGGAAAGGCAAACTATCAACCAGGCTGCCCCATATAAACGGCCACCCCAATCCCGTCTCTAAATGTCCTTCTGTCCGGAATATTTCCCCCATGTCTCTCACGCTTCAGTTTTAGCCACTTTCTTCTGCTCGCTTTTGTGGCTTCAACTCCCGTCTCTAAATCTTTCACTCCCTTCTAAGCCACTCTTACTCACTCCTTCATTCATCCTCCCTCCCATCTCCACAGCACTGATATAGATTCCCAAATCTCCATCTCCACCCCTTATCCCTCTCCTTCTCTTCAGGTTGTTCTCCTTCAGGTCATCTTTATTTGGATTTCTTACTCCCGCCTCAAATTTAACATGTCTTAAACAGAGCTTCTCATCCTTCCTCCCAAACCCTGTCTTCCCTCAGACTTTTCAATCACTGTCGCCTTCAGGACATCTGTACTTGGATATTCATTCATTCAATCGTACTTATTGAGCGCTTACTGTGTGCAGAGCACTGTATTAAGCAGTGAGGATATCCCACTCAGACCTCAAACTTAAGGTGTCTAAGACAGAGCTTCTCGTCTTCCCACCCAATCCCTGTTCTCCATCAGACTTTTCAATCACTGTAGACAACACTAGCATCTTCCCTGCCTCGCAAGCCGGTAACCTTGGCATTATCCTCCCCTTATTTCTCTTCAGTCTGTCACCAAATTCCGTCGGTTCTACCTTCACGAAAGTCCTAGGATACGTCCCATTCCTCTCCATCCAAACTGCTACCACGTGAATCCAAACACTTATCCTATCCCACCTTGATTACAGCAACAGCCTCCTCACTGACCTCCCTGCCTCCAGTCTCCCCCTTCTCTGATCCCTACGTCACTCTGCTGCCCAGATTATTTTACTAAAAATATTCCGTCCATGTCTCCCCACTCCTCAAAAGCCTCCGACAACTGCCCATCGTCCTCGACATCCAACAGAAACACATCGCCTTAAGGCACTCAATCAGCATTCCCCTTCGTGGCTCAGTGGAAAGATCCTGGGCTTTGGAGTCAGAGGTCATGGTTTCAAATCCCAGCTCTGCCAATTGTCAGCTGTGTGACTCTGGGCAAGTCACTTCACTTCTCCGGGCCTCGGTTCCCTCATCTGTCAAATGGGGATGAAGACTGCGAGCCCCCCGTGGGACAACCTGATCATCTTGTAACCTTCCCAGCGCTTAGAACAGTGCTTTGCACATAGAAAGCGCTTAATAAATGCCATCATCGTTATTATTATTATTACCTCACCTCCCCTATTTCCCACACAATTCACTCTTCGCAGCCGACCCCTAGCCCACCTCTTCCCTCCGACCTGGACCTCCATTCCGCTTCACATCCTACGGACCGCCACCTCTCTCCCCATCTTCAAATCCCTGCCCAAATCACCCTTCTTCCAGGAAGTCTTCCCAGACTACCACCTCATTTCCCTACGTGATTGGCCCACTCTTCCATGTCATCTCCCATCTCCGACGCACCTGTATTCATTATTCTTACACTCTGCCATCCCTTCTCTGTAATTCATCCAAGGTCTAGCCCCCTGCACTAGATTGAAAGGTCCTTGAAGGCAAAGGAGGTCCAGAGGACACCGCGCCTGTTCACAGATGATGAGAAGAAACCTAGCCTAGTGGTTAGAGCCCCTACCCGGAAGGCAGAAGGACCTGTCCTCTAATTCCGATTCCGCCACTCGTCTGCTGTGCGGCCTTAGGCAAGTCACCTCACTTCTCTGTGCCTCGGTTTCCTCATCTGAAAAACGGGGATAAAGACCGTGAGCCCCATGTAGGACAGGGACTGTGTCCAATCTGATACGTTTGCATCTACTCCAGTTCTTAGTATATGGTGCTAGTGCTTAATTAATCCCTGTCAATTCCTGCCACCCACCCAGGGGATCTGGAGGATGGAGAGCAATTGAGACGCTGTGGGGAGAGATCTGTGTGGAGACGTTGAGAGACAGGGAAGGTTTCTCTCTTTCTCTGTCACCGCCGGACCCCCTGCGAACCCTTTCCCATCCCTTTCTCACCCGTCAGTCTGAGGCGGGCGGGCGCTGGTCTCTGTTGTCCCACAACCAACCCCGTCCCCTCAGCTCCAAGACGCCGGCCACAGGAGGGTCTCCGGGAGGCATGGAGGGTCCCATCTCCTCTTCCCTCCCTTCTCGGAGTGTGATGGGCTCATGGCGAGGCCGGGCCTTCCTGGAGAAGCTCCCTGCCTCTCCGTGTGGGATTCCTCCCGGGGGACGGGCCACATGTTGGGCTGAGGGACCTCATTACTTCCTGTTCGGGGCTGGCTTCCCGGAGGGCCGGCATCACTCAGGCCCCAGCCCCACAGACGGGGTAGTGGCCCTGTCCTAGGTGACCACCCCATGGGGACTGCATGACCCACCGGCCGGATGCTCTCACGGGGAGGAATTCCAGTCAAACCGTGATGACTACGAAGCCTCTAACGTGACTGCTACGTAGGGAAGGAC
Source organism: Tachyglossus aculeatus (assembly GCF_015852505.1). Lineage (NCBI taxonomy): Eukaryota > Metazoa > Chordata > Mammalia > Monotremata > Tachyglossidae > Tachyglossus > Tachyglossus aculeatus. Next base: position 119,557 of record NW_024044922.1, on the reverse strand, counting down.
ACATTTTGCCATTCCCATGTTGCAGCTGAGGTCTCTGAAGCCCGGAAAAGTTAAGTGAGTTCTTTAGCAGGCTACTGGCTGAGACAGAGCTAGAATCCACGTTCTGGACTCCGTACCACATTAGGATTTCCCCAGGCTGTGCTGAAGGGTGAAGGTGACCATCTTAGGCGGATAAACCAGGCTTCTCCATTCTTGGTCCAACACTTCTAACATTCCCTTTCTAGCTCCACTGACCACACCTTGGCCTTTCCACAACTATCCTAGGCAATGAGCCCTCGTTATATGCTACCCCTATTCCCATAATAATAGTATTGATAACGATGATAATGGTATTTATTAAGCGCTTATTATTTGCCAGGCACTGTACTACGCACGAGGGTGGATCCAAGCAAATCAGGTTGGATACAGTCCCTGTCCCACGCGGGGCTCACAGTCTCAATCTCCATTTTACAGATGAGGTGACTGAGGCACAGAGAAGTTAAGTGACTTGCTCGAGGTCACACAGTAGACAAGTGGCTTATCCTCCGTAGACAACTCCACCTCTCCTCCTTTACTAGCCTCTCTCCCTCTCCCTCACCAGCTTCTCAGCCTTCCAAACCAATCAATTGAATTTACTGAGGGCTTATTTCTGGGGTTTTTTATGGAATTTGTTAAGCACCTACTATGTGCCTGGAACTGTACTAAGCACTGGGGTGGAGACAGGCTAATCCTGTGGACTCAGTTCATGTCCCAAGTGGGGCTCACCATCTTAATCCTCGTTTTATTCATTCAATCACATTTATTGAGTGCTCACTATGTGCAGAGCACTGTACTAAGGGAACCGAGGCAAAGAGAAGTGACTCCCCTCAGGGCACACAGCCGGCAAGTGGCAGAACTGGGATTCGAACCCAGATCCTTTTAACTCCCAGACCCAAGCTCTGCCCACTAATCCGTGCTGCTTCTGCTTATTGTGTGCAGAACACTGAACTAAATGCTTGTGAAAGTACAATAGTTGGTAGTTCCTAAGTTGGAAAATTGGTATATATTTGTCCTGCCCACACGGAGTTTACAGTCATCAAGGGGAGACGGGCATTAATATAGATTAAAGATAGGGGAAATAGTAGAGTTTGGGGGAAGACTGTAGAGGAGTAATTGCGGAATGATAGAGTAATAAGGGAAATATCCTCTCACATACTGTTATTCCAGGTCCCAGAAGGCTGAAGGAGTGTGTCCTGCTGGATAAAAGCACTGGCTTCAGGGTCAGAGGACCTGGGTTCTAATCCTGGCTCTGCCACTTATCTATTTCATGATCTTGGGCAAGTCACTTCACCTCTGTGTACCTCAGTTCCTTCATCGGCAAAATGGGGATTCGATCCCTGTTCTCCCATCTGCCTAGACTCAGAGAAGCAGCGTGGTTCAGTGGAAAGAGCCCGGGCTTGGGAGTCAGAGGTCATGGGTTCGAATCCCGACTCTGCCACTTGTCAGCGGTGTGACTTTGGGCAAGTCACGCCACTCCTCATGACCTCATCTGTATAATGGGGATGAAGACTGTGAGCCCCACGGGGGCCAACTTGATCATCTTGTATCCTCCCCAGCGCTTAGAATAGTGCTTTGTACATAATAAGTGCTTAACAAATGCCATTATTTTTTTAGGTCTGTGAGCCCTATGTGGGACCAAATGATCTTGTGCTTTTAATAATATTCCAGTGCTTTGCACATAACAAGTGCTTAGCAAATGCCATTATTTTTTTAAGACTGTGAGCCCTACATTGGACCAAATGATCTTGTGCTTTTAATAATATTCCAGTGCTTAGTACATATGTTAAGCACTAAACAAATACCATTATTATTATTTATATTATGGAAACTCGTTGTGGGCAGGGAATGTGTCTGTGAAATTGTTGTTTCCTACTCTCCTAACCACTCAGTGCAGAGCTCTGCACACAATGAGCACTCAATAAATATGATTGATTGATTGATGCTCTCTCCCTCTTATATACCCTCTCTCTCCTACTGACACTCATCTATTTCCCAGCTTCCAGAGGGTCTCGCCCGCTCCCACCTCCCCACCTTCAGCCTTTAATGCCATCTCTCTAGCTCCCGCCAAAGTCCAACGGCCACCCCTCGATCTGAGGAAAGAGGTCGTCTTGGGTTCTACGAGCCCCCGCTCTGGACAGAGTCTGGGTCTGGCTAACACCTGAGAGCATTCCCAGAGAGGTGGAACATTTCTAAACTTTCCCTTCCCCGGGCTTCACTTCCAATCCACATTAATCAGTCAAAAAATCCAGCCATCACTGGTATTTAATGAGCATAACTCACCTACTCTCTATCAGTCAGTCGGTCAGTAGTAGTTATTGACTGCTTACTGTGTGCAGAACACTGGCCGAAGCGATTAGGAGAGTCCAATGTGAAACATTCCCTGCTCACAATGAGCTTACAGTCTAAAGAGTCAGTCGGGCTGGAGAAGTAGCATGGCTCAAGGGAAAGAGCCCAGGCTGGAGAGCCGGAGATCATGGGTTCTAATCCTGGCTCTGCAACTTAGCTGTATGACCTTGGGCAAGTCACTTCACTTCTCTGTGCTTCAGTTCCCTCATCTGTAAATGACATTCAAGGCAGAAGGAGAAACCTTCCACCCTGGGTGAAAGGACTCCCACCTAGGACCCTCCCCGGTTCATGTCCCGGTTCCTCAGGTTGTAGATGAGGGAATTCAGGCTGGGAGTCACCACGAAGTAGAACACGGATAGTACCATATCCAGGGCAGGCCAGGAGTACGACTGTGGTTTTAAATTAGCGAAGGCAGTGGTGGTGAAAAACATAGTAGAGATGGCGGGGTGGGGCAGACAGGTGGAGAAGGCCTTGGCCCAGCCCTCAGAGGCCGGCATCCACAGCAGGGCCCGGAAGATGTGTACGTATGAGACGTGGATGCAAACCAGGCAGAAGATACCTAGACACGTGCTGATGGCTATGGTCACATCGAAGGCAGTGTGAATTTTACAGCAGGAGAACTTGATTATGGTGGAGAAGTCACAGTAGAACTGGTGGACCTCCTCGGAAACACAGAAGGGCATGGAGAAGGTCCCAGCTGAGGGTATCACTGCTATGAGACTCCCACTGAACCAAGAAGCTGCAACCGTCTTCCCACAGGCCCCTTGGTTCATGATGACCTCATAGCACAGGGGACAGCAGATCGATACGAAGTGGTTGTAGAACATTGCCGTGAGGATGAAAACCTCTGAACCAGCAAACAGGACCACCGAGAAGACCTGGGTGGCACAGACCAGGAAGGAAATGGATCTACGGTTCATCAGGGAGTTGTGGATGCATTTGGGGACAGTGATGGAGATGAGGCAGAGGTCGACGAGAGACAGGTTCCTGAGGAAGAAGTACATGGGGGTGTGGAGGCGCCAGTCGAGGGCGGTGATGGCGACAATGAGGAGATTCCCAATCAGGGCCACCAGGTTTACCAGAAGGAACAGCACGAAGTGGACCAGTTGCAGCTCCCGGACCCCCGAGAATCCCAGAAGCAGGAATTCCGTGACCTTGGTGACATTCAACATTTCCTGGAGATTTCTGAGACCATCTACAGGGACAAGGAACAGTTTATATTCTGGCTGGGGTGACAGGAAAAAAAATTATAATAGATACACAAGTGAAGGAAAAGTTCTTTGCACACAGTAAGCGCTCAATAAAGATGATTGAATTCAATCAATCTGCGGTATTTATTGTTTACTGTGTGCAGAGCATTCTACTAAGTGCTTAGGAGAGTTCAAGACAGCATTCCCTCCCCACATGGAAAAGCAGCACGGCCTAGTGGAAAGAGCATGGTCCTGGGAGTCAGAGGATCTGGGTGCTATTCCCATCTTCACCACTTTTCTGCTGTGTGACCTCAGGCAAGTCACTTCACTTCTCTGTGCCGCAGTTACCTCTACAATGCTCTACACAGAGTAAGCATTCACAAAATGGAAGTATCGTGGCCTAGTGGAACAATCCTGGGTCTGAGGGTCAGAGGACCTGGGTTCTAATCGCAGATATGACAATTGTTTGCTGTTTGACTGTGAGCAAGTCTTTAACTTCCCTGTGCCTTAATTCTCTCCACCTCAGTGCTTAGAAAAGTGCCTGACACATAGTAAGTGATCAACAAATACCATACAAAAACCCCATTGACTGATTGATTTTGTACTTGGATTTAAACCCTTTATTCACCCCCCTTAGCCCTCCAAAGCTTAATATACATATCTGTAATTTATTTAGTTCTATTATTGTCTGCCTCCCCTTCTAGACTGTCAGCTTATTGTAGGTAGGGAATGTGCCTACCAATTCTGGTGTATGGTACTCTCCCAAGTACTTATTACAGTGCACTGCACCCTGTAAATTCTCAACAAATACCAGTGATTGATCAATTGATTGGTCCATGAGAGAAAATCTGAGTTTGTGTCTGGAGAGCAATTGACATCGGGAGAGAATTTCCCCATTCTGCCTGATGGTCCATGCCTAATCAATCAGTCAATCGTATTTATTGAGCACATACTATATGCAGAGCACTGTAGTAAGTGCTTGGCAGAGTACAATAGAACAAAATAACAGACAATTTTCCTGACGACAGTGGATATAATTAATGAAAATAAATAAATTACAGGTATAGACATTATTGTAGTGGGACACAAAAGGGAGTGGAAGAAAAGGAAATGAGGGCTTAGTCAGGGAAAGTCTCTTGGAGGAGATGTGCCTTCAATAAGGCTTTGAAGGTGGGAAGAGCAATCTTCTCTTGGATATGAAGAAGGAGAGCATCCCAGGCCAGAGGCAGGACGTGGTTGAGAGGACGGCAGCGAGATAGAAGAGATCGAGGTACAGTGAAGAGGCTGGAATACAGGAGCACAGTGTGTGGTGGGTTATGATAGAGCAGTGAGGTGAGGTATGAGGGGGCAAGGTAATTTAGTGCTTTAAGGGAAGGCCTCTTGGAGAAGCCTTCTCTTCCATAAGGCTCAGGGTCATAGACAGGACTCTCCCTGAGCTCAGTGAAGATCTTGTGGTTATCCCAGTGTTAAGCAGAGTTATCCCAGTGTTAAGCAGAGTGCTTAGTTTAGTGTGAACCCTTGATGAAAACCATACATTTCATAAAGAACTCACTGACCTCGAGAGGACTGGTGATTAACGGTCCAGGCCGCGTTCTCTTGTTCTTCACTTGTCTGTTGGTCCGGGGTGTATCACTCCCAAATCTCACTGAGGTTTGCGGACTGTGAAATAGCTTTGATTTTAAGCCTGGGAGAAGCTCTACCTGGGACTGAACTGTTCTTCACTTGTCCCCAGCCGGTCCACTGAGAGCAGCCCTGAATAGGGGCGGGGAAATATGCACTTCTGCCAACAGGACTGGTTGAATGCAGGGCCGAAGAGCCTCATCAGGCCTGAGAATCATGACCGTTTCCAGACAATCTACCAAACTAGGCCCCTGGGGCAACCATGCATGCTCAAGCGGTTTCAGACTCTGGGTTGCTTCCTCAGCAAAATCCTGGAGGAATTGCTTCTGGTTTTTCAATGCTCTGGAGTTAAAAGGACCCGAGTAAGACAAAGAAACAATGAGGAGAGGGTGCTTATTGTAGGGCAGCTTCGCACTCAGCCCACTTAGACTCTGCCTGGATCTAGAGCCATTCTAGGACATTGTGTCCAGGCCTGTGTCCACTTCAGATTATTGTGTCCAGAACAGAGCCACTCTGAGGCATGACTTCCAGAACTGGATCCATTCGAGTGTATTGTGTCCTGAACTGGAGCAACTCTAGGGCATTGTGTCCAGAACATGGCTTCCAAAACCAGATCCACTCTATAGAATGGTGTCCAGAACCGGACTTTTTAAAATGGTTTTTGTTAAGATCTTACTATGTGCCAGGCACTGTACTAAGCGCTAAGGGAAGATACAAGTTAATCAGGTTGGACACAGTCCCTGCCCCACAGGTCTCACAGTCTTAATCCCCATTTCACAGACTAGGGCACTGAATCTCAGAGAAATGAAGTGACCTACTCAAGGTCACACAGCAGGCAAGTGGCAGAGCCGGGATTAGAACATAGGTCCTTCTGACTTCCAGGCTCATGCTCTATCCATTAGGAAACACTGTTTCTCACTTGGGAGAGTACAGTATTACATAGGTGATAGACACATTCACTGCCTACAGTAAGCTTACAGTCTAGAAGATATTAGAGAAGGAGCATGATTTAGTCGATAGAGCACAGGCCTGGGAGTCAGAAGGACCTGGGCTCTATTCCCAGCTACGCCACATGTCAGCTGTGTGACCTTGGGCAGCAGGTCACTTAACTTTTCTGTGCCTCAGTTACCTCATCTGCAAAATGAGAATTAAGAGTTTGACCCCCACGTGGGACTGGGACTCTGTCCAACCTGATTAACTTGTATCTACCCCAGTACTTAGAGCGGTGCTTGGCACATAGTAAGTGCTTAAGTACCATTATTATTATTATTAGTGGACTGATGGGAGACTACCATGGTTAAGTGGTTAGTACAATGCTCTGCACATAGTAAGCATTCAATAAATTCCATTGATTGATTAATTCATTGACTGGAAGGACCAGCCAGGTGGGCTCTCCCGAGTGCTTAGTTCACTGCTTTGTACGTAGTAAGTGCTTAATAAATACAACTGAATGAACAGGGGCTGCAGAGACCTTCCTAGGCTCAGAGCAAGCCATTGCCTCCTCTGCCCACTGGCCAGTGACAGCGTTTTGGGTGAGCCAATTGGGCGTGAGACTGGAGGCTTATTGGCATGTTGGGTGTCTAAGAGCTGCCCTGGCCCCTGGCCAGAACCCCTGGACTCTCTCCCTCCCTACCAGAGTCAGAGAGCTGCTCATCCTGCATTAGGACAGGAATCTCACTCCAGAAGGTGTGGGTGCTTTGTCGAAAAGGTAAAGGGTGGGCAGTGGTCTGGCCTCACCTACAGGATCCTGTCTCCCCGAGCCTTCCCATCTCTCCTGGTGGCCTTGTGGGGGTGGACGCCCACCTGCCCCATTCAACAGAGGATCCCAGACCAGCTGCTTGTGCTGATCAGTGATTGGGTGTGGGCTGGCGTCTAACTCTCCCAGAGCTCCCAGCAGTGATCTGCCAGAGAGAGAGACGTCAGCAGCCCGCAGTAAAACAATCGATGGTATTTATTGAGTGCTTGCTGTGTGAGGAGCATTCTACAAACAGCTTGTGAGAAAGCAAGGGCTTGGGAAAAGTGCACAGCCCGGACTTGGGAATCAGAAGGATTAGCGTTCTAAACACAGGTCTGCCTTAAGCAATTTACTTCACTTCTTGGTGCCTCAGTTTCATCATCTGTAATACAGGGATTAAGACTGTGATTCGCCACATGGGACACGGAATGTGCCCGTCCTGATTATCTTGTATCTACCCCAGTGCTTATTATAGTGACAGGCACAAAGTAAGCATATAACAGATACCATAAAACAATGGATAAAGTTAGTAATAGTAATAATTTTGGTATTTGTTAAGTACCTACTAGGTGCCAAACTCTGTACTAAGAACTGGAGTAGTAAGAATTATTGTGGCATTTGTGAATTACTGTGTACCAAGCATTGGGGTAGATGCAAGGTAATTAGGTCTCATAGGGAACTCACAGTTTAAGTAGGAAGGAGAACAGGTTTGAATACTCCAGGGGCTGTGTCCAACCTGGTCACCTTATATCTAGCCCAGCTCTTACAACATTGCTTGGCACATAGTAGACTATAAGTTCACTTTGGGCAGGGAATGTGTCTTTTATATTGTTATATTGTACTCTCCCAAGTGCTTAGTACAGTGCTCTGCACATGATAAGCGCTCAATAAAAAAGATTGACTGAGTGACTGGCATAGTCATTGCTTAACAAGTAACATGATTATTTTAAATAACTCTCCTCTGGCTGGAGGGCCATATTTGATACCAAGAGGAGTCTGATAGTGTTCCCAATGCCCAAGAGGTGCTTCCTGTCCTAGGGGAACCTTTTCCACGCCTGTAACCCTCCTCTGGGCAGCCTAAATGTCCCTGTACCTCAGGCTGTAGATGAGGGGGTTCAGCGCTGGGGAGGGAGGCATGGCATAGAACACGGACACCAGCAGGTCCAGCATCAAGGGGGAGTCGGACACGGGTTTTAGATAGGCCACCTCACCGGTGGAAAGTAATAGTGATGACGATGAGGTGGGGCAGGTGGGTGAAAAAGGCTTCAGATTGGCTCTCTCCAGACAGCATCTTCAACATGGCTGAGAAAATGTGAATGTAGGAGACAATGATGGACAAGAAACAGACCAAGCTCCGGCTTGCTGAAGGGATCATGGCTATAAATTCCCATTGGAATCAGAGAGTCTGATGACCTGGCTAATCTCACAGAAGAATTGGTGGATCACACTGGTCCCTCCCAGGGCAACCGAACAGGTCCAGGAGTTGAGCATGGACTTCGGGACGGTGACGAAGATGTAGTAGAGGTCAAGGACAGATAGGAACCTGAGAAAGAAGTACATGGGGGTACTGGTCAAGGACGGTGAAGGCAATGATTAGGAGATTTCCCATCAAGGCTGCCAAGTAGACCAGAAGGAACAGTGAGGCATGGACCAGCTGCATCTCCTAGACCTCCAAGAACTCCAGGAGGAGGAATTCTTTCACTACTGTGCGACTGACCATTTCTTTTCTGCCACTTCAAGGGAAAAGGTCCCAACCAGGAGTTCTGATGAGGAAAGGAGAAAATCAAAATGGTAGATCCTTAGAGCAACAACTAACCTCTCTGTGGGCAGGAAGATGTCGACTTCTTCAGTGGAGAGGAGCCTGCCATTTCCTTAAAGACCTCAACGGGTGGAATCTTCTTAGTAGCAGCCTACTACGATTCCTTATACCTGGTCTTACTAACAAAGTCTTCCTTTACATCCCACCAAATCCTCTCCATGCTCTTTCATGGCTCCCGTCATTTTGGATTCTCCTTGCTTGAGAAGCAGTGTGATTTAGTGGAGAGAGCACAGGACTGGGAGTCAGAGACCCTGGGTTCTCGTTCTGGCTCTGCCACATCCTTTCTGTGTGACATTGGGCAAGTCACTTAACTTCTCTGTTGTCTGAGTTCCCTCATTAGTAAAGCGGAGATTTAATACTTGTTCGTCCTCCTACATAAACTGCGAGCCCCATATGGGACCTGATTATCTTATATCTATCCCAGCACCTAGTATAGTGCTTGGCATATAATAAGAGCTTTTGAAGTACCATAATTAATTACAATAGAGTAGTTAATTGAGACCCCTCTCAGGGTCACACCTGGAGAGTTTCCAGTACTCTACCAGTCTCGGCGATAGGAGGGAGAGTCAAGCAGAGGCCTACCCATTCCATTCCTAGCTTGCACAGTGCCTAGAGAGTGGAAGGCAATCTGCTACAAATTAAAACTTCCCTGTGTGGGGAAGCAGCAGTATGGGACAGAGTTGAGGATGGAGCCTCTAGTTTACTGCATGGAAGGAGGCAATGGTAAAACAGCTCCGCAATTTTACCAAGAAAGCTCTACAGATACACTACCAGGAAGATTGCAGATGGAGAGTGGGATGTTCTGGGAGAGACGTGTCCGTGGTGTCGCTATGGGTCGGAAACAACTCGATAGCATAAGACGAGACAAGACAATTGAGTGATTATCTACAATAGATAGGCTCTCTTCCCACAAGAAGCTTACAGTCTACAGTATCTCTCTCTTTCTCTGTCTCTCTCAATCAATCAATCGATGGTATTTATTGAGCATCTACTGTGTGCAGAGCACTGTACTAAGTTTTAAGGAAAATATTACTTAGCATGGTTTAGGATTACTTACCATTCCTTTCCAAAGTCCTTGAAAGAGCCGTCTACACGTGCTGCCTCGAATTCCTCAACGCCAACTCTCTCCTTGACCCCCTCCAATCTGGCTTCTGTCCCCTACACTCCACAGTAACTGCCCTCTTAAAGGTCACCAATGACCTCCTTCTTGCCAAATCCAACGGCTCCTACTCTATCCTAATCCTCCTCGATATCTCAGCTGCCTTCGACACTGTAGACCACCCCCTTCTCCTCTACACGCTATCCAACCTTGGTTTCACAGACTCTGTCCTCTCCTGGTTCTCCTCTTATCTCTCCGGCGGTTCATTCTCAGTCTCCTTTGCGGGCTTCTCCTCCCCCTCCCATCCCCTTTACAGTAGGGGTTCCTCAAGGGTCAGTTCTTGGTCCCCTTCTGTTCTCTATCTACACTCACTCCCTTGGTGAACTCATTCGCTCCCACAGCTTCAACTATCATCTCTATGCTGATGACACCCAAATCTACATCTCTGCCCCTGCTCTCTCTCTCCCTCCCTCCAGGTTCATATCTACTCCTGCCTTCAGGACATCTCCATCTGGGTGTTTGCCCGCCATCTAAAACTCAATATGTCCAAGACTGAACTCCTTATCTTCCCTCCCAAACCCTGTCCCTCTCCCTGACTTTCCTGCCACTGTAGACAGCACTACGAATCTTCCCATCTCACAAACCCGCAACCTTGGTGTCTTCCTCTACTCCGTTCTCTGGTTCACTCCTCACATCCAATCCGTCACCAAAACCTGCTGGTCTCACGTCTGCAACATCGCCAAGATCTGCCCTTTCCTCTCCATCCATACCGCTACCTTGCTGGTTCAATCTCTCATCCTGCCCCGACTGGATTACTGCATCAGCCTCCTCTCTGATCTCCCATCCTCCTGTCTCTCCCCACTTCAGTCTATACTTCATGCTATTGCCCAGATCATCTTTGTGCAGAAATGCTCTGGGCATCTTACTCCCCTCCTCAAAAGTCTCTAGTGGCTGCCTGTCAACATATGCATTAAGCAAAAACTCCTCACTCTAGGCTTCTAGGCTCTCCATCACCTTGCCTCCTCCTACCTCACCTCCCTTCTCTCCTTCTACAACCCAGCCCGAACCCTCCACTCCTCTGCTGCTAACCTCCTCTCTGTACCTCGTTCTTGCCTGTCCCGCCATCGACCACCGACCCTTGTCCTCCCCCTGGCCTGGAATGCCCTCCCTCTGCACATCCGCCAGGCTAGCTCTCTTCCTCCCTTCAAAGTCCTACTGAGAGCTCACCTCCTTCAGGAAGCCTTCCCAGACTGAGCCCCCTTTGTTTCTCCTCCTCCCCATCCCCCTGAGCTACCTCCTTCCCCTCCCCACAGCACCTGTATATATTTTTTTAAAGACTTATTACTCTATTTATTTTACTTTTACATATCTACTATTCTATTTATTTTGTTAATGATGTGCATCTAGCTTTATTTCTATTTATTCTGATGACTTGACACCTGTCACATGTTTTGTTTCGTTGTCTGTCTCCCCCTTCTAGACTGTGAGCCTGTTGTTGGGTAGGGACCGTCTCTATACGTTGCCATCTTGTATTTCCCAAGTGCTTAGTACAGTGCTCCACACACAGTCAGCGTTCAATAAATACGAGTGAGTGAATGAATGAATGAATGATGGGGACTGGGTCCAACCTGATTAATTTGTATCTACCCCGAGCTTAGTCCAACACTTGGTAAATAGTAAGTGTTTAACAAACAGCATAATTAATCTCAATACAATAGAGTTGGTAGATGCAATCTCTGTCCACAAGGAGCTTACAGTCTCTCTCAGTCTCTCTCTCTCTTTCTCCATCTCTTTCTATCTCTCTCCCTCTCCCTCCCTCCTTTTCTGTGCCCAGTGCCATCCCTTGTGAGGGGAACTTGGAAAGGGTACCTCACAGAATTGCTTGGAACTGACATAGCCACAGCAATCAGTCAATGGATGATATTTATCAGGCACATAATCTGTACAGATCACTGTCCTAAATGCTTGTGAGAGTACCATAGTGTTAGAAGACGTTAATCCCTTCCTTCAAAGAGCTTGCAATCTAGTATGGAAGATAGACATTAAAGTAATTACAGCTAAGAGGAAGCCAGAGAGGATAAAGATGTGTCTTTGAATGTAATGTGCTGTGTGAGAGTAACCATGGTCATTGGGGAGGAAATACGGTAGGGAGACGAATGAATAATTTGGGAAGATCTCTTGAAGGAGATGTGATTCTAGAAAGATCTTGAAGACACAGAGAGTGGTCGTCGGCCGGATGTGAAGGTGGACTGTGTTCCAGGGAGAGGTAAACAAGAGATTGATGGTGAGAAATATAATAATGAGGCAGGGTGGTATGAGAGGAATGAAGTTTGTGAGCTGGTGTACTGTGGGAGAAGAGAGAGCTTAAGGGGAGAAGAAAGAGTTAAACTGCATGCCCTAAAGCCAGTAGTCGGGTGTTTCTGCTTGCTTATGATTCCTTGCATTCATGCAAACAATCAATCAATTGATCATTCGCCAACTTAGGCTGAAAGCCCCATGTGGGACAGGGATGGTATCCAACCTGATAAAACCTCAGTGCATAGAATAGTGCTCTACACATTGTAAGCACTCAATAGATACCACTGACTGGATGAGAGTTGAGGACCTCCATCAAGCGACCATCCCCCCCCCCCCAAGAAAACACCTCCAGCCCTTAGGCCGCTACTCCCCTCCTGCCAGTTCCCAAATGAACAACCCAGAGGCTCACCTGTAGTAGAGTTCAGACCCCATCACTGCCCCTCTCTCCGCCCCTATTTCTCCATTTATAAAATGGGGCAGGGAGGGGCCCAACCAGGGAGACTCAGTTTGATTATGCTGTGGAGGCCATGATGGGTAGATCAGCTTCCTGATCGTTCCCTACATGAAGGTGAAATAACTGAGACCTCCGAATTTCCATTTGCTAGCTCTTCAAGGTTGTAAAGGACACAAAATTGAAAGGGTGAATCATTATGCTTTATTACCAAGATGTCTTTAGAGATAGTCTCTTGGGAGTCCCAAATAATATAAAATAGACACCCAAATAGAAGCATCCAAGAGAAGCAGCATGGCTCAGTGGAAAGAGCACGGGCTTTAGAGTCAGTGATCATGGGTTCAAATCCCGGTTCTGCCATTTGTCAGCTGTGGGACTTTGGGCAAGCCACAACTTCTCTGCTCCTCAGTTACCTCTTCTGTAATAATAATAATAATAATATAATAATAATAATAATAATAATAATAATAATAATGGTATTTGTGAAGCCCTTACTATGTACAAAGCAATGTTCTGTAAAATAGGCATTGACTGTGAGCCCCATGTGCACCAACCTGATCACCTTGTAACCTTCCCATTGCTTAGAACAGTACATTGCCCATACTAAGTGCTTAATAAATGTCATCATCATTATTATAATTAAATAGCCCCAGTGTGCCTTGCAATAATACAACACTTTCTCTCTCTTCTTCCTCTCCCACTCACCTCTCTCCTGACTCCTGTCACTCTGTTTGTCTCTGCATTGCTCTTTCTCACTTCCTCAATTCTCCATTTCTCTCTCCCTTCCTCTGTTCATCTCTTTCAGCCTTTCAAAACAAGATATTTATCATTATTACCATTATTATGATATTTATTAAGCCCTTACTATGACAGTTATAGTAATCAATCAGTAGTATTTATTGAGCACTTACTATGTGCAGAACACTGTCTTAAGTGTTTGGGAAAGTATAAGACAACAGATTTGACAGACCTGATTCCTGCCCTCAAGGAATTTACAGCTCGTGGGTGAGGAGGGGCGGGGTGGGCTGGGAGACTAAGGAGAGGGATGAATCATCAGGAAGTAGCTTGGCCCAGTGGAAAGAGCACTGGCCTGTGAATCAGAGGAACTGCACTCCAATCCAGTTATGCCACTTGCCTGCTCTGTGAATCTGGGCAAGTCACTTCACTTCTCTATATCTCAGTTACCTCATCTGGAAAATGGGGATTCCTACTTAGATTGTGGGCCCCATGTAGAAGCTGATCAGCTTGTATTTTTGTACAGTACTTGGCACATAGTAAACTCTTAACAAATACCACAATTATTATTATCATCATTACTACTACCATTACTACTACTGCTATTACTTATGTCATTACCATTACATTTACTACTGTTGCACTGTCCTTTTCCAAGCACTTAGTACAGTGGGCTGCACAGAAGAAGTGCTCAATAAATACCATTGACTGATTACTATGACTATCATGACTACTGCAACTATGACAATTGCTGCTACTATTACTACTATTGTTACTAGTACTACAACTACTGCTACTATTTCTACTGCTGCTACCATGGCTACTACTATTACTACTACTATTATTACTAATACCACTCCTACTACTACTAGTAGGAGTAGTAGAGAAGCAGCGTGGCTTAGTGGAAAGAACATGGGCTTGGGAGTCAGAGGTCATGGGTTATAATCCTTACTCTGTCACTTGTCAGCTGTGTAACTTTGGACAAGTCACTTCACTTCTCTGGGCCTCAGTTACCTCATCTTTAAAATGGGGATTAAGACTGTGAGCCCCACGTGGGACAACCTGTTTACCTTGTATCTACCCCAGCACTTAGAACAGTGCTTGCCACATAGTAAATGCTTAACAAATGTCATTATTATTATTATTATACTACTGTTACTATTATTGCTACTATTACAGCTACTACTACTATTAGTACTGCTGCTACAATGACTACTACTGCTACAATTACTACGGCTATTTCTACTGCTACTGCTATGACTACTTCTATTATTATTACTTCTGCTGCTATTACTACTTCTACTACTAATAACTGTGGAATTCGTTAAGTGCTTACTATGTTCCAGGCACTTGACTAAGCCCTGGGGTGGTTGCAAGCAAATTGGATTGTACAAAGTCCCAGTCCCATGTGGAGCTCACAGGCTCAACCCCCATTTCACAGATGAGGTAACTGAGGCATAGAGAAGTGAAGTGACCTGCCCAAGATCATACAGCAGACAAGTGGTGGAGCAGGAATTAGAACCCTTGACCATCTGACTCCCAGGCCAGTGCTCTACCCACTACACCAAAATACTCCTCCTCCTCCCTCTTCTCCTCCCCCTTCTCCTCCTCCTCCTCTTTCTACCACTACTATTACCACCACTATTACTACTACTGCTATTACTACTACTACTATCACTGCTACTCATGCTCCATCCCACTTTCAGTCACTCCCTGTGTTTGGTTCTTCTGAATATATCATCTTCGTGGAAACCTAACACATGAGGGTCTACCTTCCCTCTAGTAGTTCCACCTACAAGTCCTAGAACTTTGTTGATGCCAAACAAGGCACAATGTAAAGATGCTTTACCAACTCAAACTTGAAATGACCAAGAACGATTTGAGTGTGAGGGTCCAGCAGGCATTCATAGCTGGCATTCATTCATTCATTCAATCATATTTATTAAGCACTTGCTGGGTGCAGAGCACTGTACTAAGTGCTTGGAAAGTACAATTCAGCAACAAATAGGGACAATCCCTACCCAACAACGGCCTCACAGTCTAGAAGAGGGGCCTCCTCCAGGAGGCCTTCCCAGACTGATCCCCCTCCTTCCTCTCCCCCTCCTCCCCCTCTCGATCCCCCGCCTTACCTCCTTCCCTTCCTCACAGCACCTGTATATATGTATTCATGTTTGTACGTATTTATTACTCTATTTATTTATTTATTTTACTTGTACATATCTATTCTATTTATTTTATTTTGTTAGTATGTTTTGTTTTGTTCTCTGTCTCCCCCTTCTAGACTGTGAGCCCACTGTTCGGTAGGGACCATCGCTATATGTTTCCAACTTGTACTTCCCAAGCGCTTAGTACAGTGCTCTGCACACAGTAAGCGCTCAATAAATACGATTGATTGATTGATTGAGACAGACAACAAAACAAAAAGTAAACAGGCATCAATAGCATCAATATAAGTGAATAGAATTACAGATTTCTCCACATCATTAATAAAATAAGTACAATTATAAATAGGCACATATGTACACAAGTGGTTTGGGGTGGGGAGGGGGGTAGAGAAGAGGGAGGGAGTTGGGGAAATGGGGAGGAGAGGAGGAGAAGAGGAAAAGGGGATCTCAGTCTGGGAAGGCTTCCTGGAGGAGGTGAGCTTTCAGTAGGGCTTTGAAGGGGGAAGTGTGGTAGTTTGGCAGATGTGAGGAAGGAGGGCATTCCAGGCCAGAGGTAGGATGTGTGCCAGGGGTTGATGGTGGGACAGGAGAGAACGAGGTACAGTGAGGAGGTGAGCGGCAGAGGAGCGGAGTGTGTGGTCTGGAGTGTAGAAGGACAGAAGTGAGGGGGTTGTTTGTCTATTGTTTTCTATCATTTCCTCAGACAGCCTCCAGGAATCTGGGATAGGCTCAGCCAAACCGGGATATATAAGTGGCTGAGAGGTGAGGATATTTGTTGAGTCCAAACTTTGAACAAGATGCTCCCATGAACTCCAGCTCTAAAGTTAGGGAACCAATGAATTAGACTGTAGGGCCTGGAAGGAAGGAAGGGTATTATCATGTCTCTGACTACTCAGAGCCCAGAAAAGTGTCCTGTACATGCTGGTTGCTGATGATGCTTGAGGAACCGTGTGGCTTACTGGATAGAACCAGGGCCTGGTAGTCAGGAGACCTGAGTTCTAAACCTGACTCCTCCACACACCTGCTGTATGACCTTGGGCAAGTTGCTTAACCTCTCTATGCCTCAGTTCCCTCGTCTGCCAAACCTGGATTCAATCCCTGTTCTTTCCCCTACTTAGACTGTGAGTCCCATTTGGGACCTGATCATCTCATATCTACCTCAGCGCTTAATACAGTGGTTGGTACTTAGGAAGTGCTAAACAAATACCCCTATCATGATTGCTCTCTGCCCCCTTCTGGACTGTGAGCTGTTGTGGGCAGGGATTGTCTCTATTTGTTGTTGAACTGTACTTTCAAAGTGCTTAGTACAGTGCTCTGTGCACAGTAAGCTCTCAATAAATATGATTGAATGAATGAATGAATTATTGTTTTTATTACTCTAACACCTCCATTTCCTTCACATCCAGAGCAACTATACCCCCTGTCTACAACATAATCAATGGTATTTATTGAGCACTTACTGTATGCAGAGCACTGTACTAAACACTTGGGAGAGTACAACACAACAGAGTTGGTAGATGTGTTACCTGTCCACAACGAGCTTACAATCAAGAGGCAGAGACAGAAATTAATATAAACAAATTATTTATAATATACAATTTAAAGATATGCTGAGAGGTGTTGTGGGGTTGGGAGTGGAGCTGATATTAAATACCCAAACATCACAGATCCAAGTGCATAGGTGATGCAGAAGAGAGAGAGAGCAGGGGAAAAGAGAGTTTTTTGGTGGGAGACCTTTTGGAGGGGATGCTCACTTATTAAAGCTTTGAAGGTGGAGAGAGTGGTGGTCTGGTGCATATGAACGGGAGGGGGTCCCAGGCTAGCTAAACCTGAAGCTCAATTATGCCAAAATGGAACTGGAGGTAAGAACACGAGGGGTTCTGGGGAAAAAGAGAGCTGCTTCTCCCACCAATGGCAGGAGAGCAAACTGTTCCTTCCTGAAAAGTAGAGGGGAGAACTGAGTTGATGATCTATGAGAGAACAGCTCTGTCTAGTGGAAAGAACACTGGCCTGGGAGTCAGAGATCTGGGTTCTCATTCCGTTTCCACCTCATGCCTGCTGTGTGGCCTTAGGCAAGTCACTTAACTTCTCTGGGCCTCAGTTTGCTCATCTGAAAATGGGTGTTCAATATTTGTTCTCCTTCCTACTTGGACTGTGAGCCCCATATGGGAGTTGCTTTTCTTGTATTTACCCCAGCGTTTAGTTTAGTGCTTGGCACATAGTAAGTGCTTAACGAATATTCATTGATTCATCATATTCATTGAGTGCTTAATATGCTCCGAGCACTGTACAATGTGTTTGGGAGAGTACAATACAACTACAAACAGACACATTCCCTACCCACAAAGAGTTTACAGTCTAGAGCTGGGGGAGACAGACATTAATTCAAACAAATACATTACAGATATGCACATAATTGCTGTAGGACTGGAAGTGGGGAAGAATAAAGGGAGAACATCAGGGTAATGCTGAAGGGAGTGGGAGAAGAGGAAAAGGGTGGGGGGGGCTTAGTCAGGGAAGGCCTCCTGGAGGAGATGTGCCTTCAATAAGGCTTTGAAGTGGGGGAGAGTAATTGTCTGTTGGATTTGAGGAGGCAGGGCATTCCAAGTCAGAGGCAGGACTTGGGCAAGTGGTTGGGGTGTGACAGGTGAGATCGAGGCCCAGTGAGAAGTTCAGTTTTAGAGGAGTGAGGTGTGTGGTCTTGGTTGTAATAGGAGAGAAGCAAGGTGAGGTAGGAGGGTGCAAGGTGATGGAGTGCTTTAAAGCCAACGGTGAAGAGTTTGATGGGAGGTGGATGGGCAACCATTGAAGTTTTCTGAGGAGCGGGAATGTTTTTGTAGGAAAACGATCCAGACAGCAGAGTGAAATATGGACTGAAGTGGGGAGAGTCAGGAGGCTGGGAGGTCAGCAAGGAGGTTGATTCAGTAACCCAGGTGAGATAGGATGAGTGATTTTATTACGGTGGTAGCAGTTTGGGTGGAGAGGAAAGGGTGGATTTTAGCAATATCGTGAAAATGTGACCAACAGGATTTAGTGGTGGATTGAATATTTGGGTTGAATGTGAGAGAGGAGTCAAGGACAACGCTAAGGATACGCCAAGGATATCCCTGAGATAGGAAGGATGGTGGTGATCCCTACAGGGATGCGAAAGTTAGGGGGAGGACAAGCTTTGCGTGGGAAGATAAGGAGTTCAGATTTGGACATGTTAAACCTGAGGTGATGGGAGGTCATCCAAGTACAGATGTCTTGAAGGCAAGATGAAATGTGAGACTGCAGAGAGGCAGTGAGATCAGGACTGGAGATGTAGATTTGGGTAACATCCACATAGAGGTGGTAGTTGAAGCCATGGGAATGAATGAGTTCTTCAAGGGAGTGGGTGTGGATGGAAAATAGAAAGGGACCTAGAACTGAACCTTGAAGGATCCCCACAGTTAAGGGGGTGGGACACAGAGGAGGAGTCCACGAAGGAGATTGAGAATGAAAGAGCAGAGAGATGAGGAGAACCAGGAGAGGACAGACTCGGTGAAGTCAAGGTTGGATGACGTTTCCAGGAGAAGGGGCTAGTCCACTCTGTCGAAGATGTATGAGAGGTCTAGGATGAATAGGATGGAGTAGAAGCTGTTGGGTTTGGAAATAAGGAGATCATTGTTGACCTTTGATAGGGCGATTCCTGTGTAGTGAATGGTGGAGAGGAGATTGGAGAGGGTCAAGGAGAGAACTGGAGGAGAGGAATTTGAGACAGCAGATGTAGATTACTCACTCAAGAAGTTTGGCGAGAAATGGTATGAGGGAGATGGGGAAATACCTGGAGGGAGCCGTGGGGTCAAGGGAGGGGTTTTTTTTAGGATTGGGGAGACATGGGCATGTTTGAAAGCAATGGGGAAGAAGCCAATGGAGAGCAAACTGTTGAAGATGGTTGTTAGGGAAGAAGGGAGGGGGCAAGAGTTTTGATAAGGTATGAAGGAATGTGGTTGGATGCGCAGGTGGAGGGGGTGGCTTCTGAGAGGAAGTAGGAGATCTCCTCTAGAGATACTGCCTGAAAGGACGGGAAAGTTGAAGAGAGGGCCGGAAGGAGGAGGGACTGAAGAGGGTCAGGGGAGATTTTAGGGCGCTCACTTCTGACAGTGTCAATTTTATAAATAAAGTAGGTGGCCAGGTCTTTAGAGGAAAGGGATGGGTGAGGAGGAGGGACAGGGGGCTTGAGGAGGGCGTTAAATGTCTGGAACAACTGGAGAGGATGATGGGCAGGTGTGCCAATAAGCGTGGAGAAATAATTCTGCTGGGCAGAGGAGAGGGCAGAGTTAAAGCTTGAAAGGATAAACTTAAAATGGACCAAGCTGACCTGATATTTAGATTTCCACCAGCAGCAGTTTGAGCTCAAGAGCGAATGAGGTGTATTGCACAGGTGATCCAAGGCTGTGGGTTAGAACAACAGAGGGATAAGGGAGCAAGTGAGCTGAGTTCCACAGAGAGGGTGGTGTTGAGAATGTCTAATAATAATGATAATAAAATGATGGCATTTATTAAGCGCTTACTATGTGCAAAGCACTGTTCTAAGCGCTGAGGAGGATGCAAGGTGATAAGATTGTCCCACGTGGGACTCACAGTCTTCATCTCCATTTTACAGATGAGGTAACTGAGGCACAGTGAAGTTAAATGACTTGCCCACAGTCACACAGCTGACAAGCGGCTGAGCCAGGATTAGAACCCATGACCTTTGACTCCCAAGGTTCTTTCCATTGAGCCATGCTGCTTCTCTGGTCATCGAGGGAGGGTAGTTGGGGTATGAAGGCTAGGTGGGGCATAATGAATTGAGAAAAGTTGATGGGGTCAAAATATCAGATGACTCTCTGGGGGAATATCACAGATTTATGGGGAGGAGGAGTGCGGGAGAGGAGGCAAGTGAAGAGGTTGTGGTCACATAGGGGGATTTGAGAGTTGGTGAGGGCAGAGATTGTATAGCGGTCAGCGATGATGAAATCGAGTGTCTGTCCAGGTTGGTGAGTGGGAGAGGTGGGGTGGAGCAGGAGGTCAGTGGAGTTGAGGAGTAATAAGAGGTGGTCAGCAGAAGGTTCATCAGGAACATCTGTTTCATATGATTATACTCATCTTCTAATGGTAATAAATAATAATTGTGGTATTTGTTAAGTTTTTATAATGGGTCAAGGACTATAGTAAGCCTTGGGAGAGATACAAGATAATTAGGTCAGACACAGTCTCCATCCCACATGGGGTTCACAGCCTAAGGGTGAAGGAGAAGAACTATCAGATCCCCATTTTAAAGATCAGGAAACAGAGGCCCAGAGACTTCAAGGAACGGGCAGCTACAGGAATAGAACCCACGTCCTCCGCCTCCCATGTCTGTGCTCTTTCCTACTGATGTATGGATTCTCCTCCCTCCTCCAGGAAAACACAACATCACCTTAAAAGCATGGGCAATGTCACGGGGGTTACAGAATTCCTCCACCTGGGATTTTCAGAGGTCCGGGAGCTGCCGGTGTTCCACGCCGCTTTGTTCCTCCTACCCTACCTGGAGGCCCTGACAGGGAATCTCTTCACTGTCGCTGTCATCGCCCTTGACCGGCGCCTCCGCACCCCCATGTACTTCTTTCTCAGGAACCTGTCCGTCCTCGACCTCTGCCTCATCTCCACCGTTGTCCCCAAGTCCATCCTTAACTCCCTGACCAACACCAGATATATTTCTTTCGCGGGATGCATCCCCCAGGTGCTTTCCTTCGAATTTGCTGGCAGTTCTGAAGTGGCCTTCCTCATGGCAGTGTCCCACGACCGCTACATGGCCAATTGCTGCCCCCTGAGCTATGACATTATTATGCATCCAAGGGCTTATGGGAAGATGGCAGTTGCCTCCTGGCTCAGAGGGGCTCTCAATGGACTCCTGCGCAGAGCTGCGTCCTTCTCCACACCCTTCCGTGGGTCCAAAGTGATTAATCAATTCTTCTTTGACATCCATCCGCTCCTGAGACTCTCCTGCTCCAGGGGTTTCCACAGTGAACTAGGTATCATTGCTTTCAACATGCTTCTAGGGTCGGGATGCTTTGCCTCCATAACTCTATCTTACATGCACATGTTCTCAGCTGTGCTGAGGATGCAGTCCACAGCAGCTGGGCCAAACCCTTCTCCACCTGCCTGCCCCACCTCGCAGTCGTGACTTTAGTTGTCTTCCCAGCCCTGTTATAATATTCCACCTCCATCGCCAAACCTGCATCCATTCTGGACCTGGTGGGGTCCCTCTTCTACACCGTGGTGCCTCCCACCCTGAACCCCCTCAATTACAGTCTGAGGAACCAGGACGTGAAGGCAGCAGTGAGAAAACTTGTCTGCAGATCGAAAATGATCTGAGACAGTCTCCTCCTCAGCTTTGCCAAACCACACCCTCCTTTTTCTAAGCCCTTGTGGATGGTGTCCACTGGAGTTGGCTTGTGAAGATTGTATCAATATGGATTGTCCTTGATCAGTCCTTGGGATCATATGCATGACAAGATGGATTGTGGTGATTCCTTGAAGACCCCAAAATTGGACAGGAATACACAGAAAAGTCCCTCTTGCCTGTAAGATTTTTGAGCCTAGGGATTGTGGCTACCAAATCTGTTGAATTGTAGTTTCCCAAATTCTTAGTACAGTGCTCTGCAAACAGCAGGCACTCAATAAATATCATTGAATGATTGACTGATTGAAAATGTTTGAGGAGGAGTGTGGCCTAGTGGAAAGAGCACGGGCCTGGGACTGAGAAGATCTGGGTTTTACTCCTGGCTCTGCCACTTGTCTACTGTGTGTGACCTTGTGCATGTCACTTAACTTCTCTGTGCCTCAGTTGCCTCATCTGTAAAATGTGGATTAAGACTTTGAGCTCCATATGGGAGAGGGACTGTGTCCAATCCAATTATTTTGCATCTACCACAGCTCTTAGTACGGTGCCTGAAACATAGTAAATGATTAACAATAGCCATAATTATCATTATTATTAGTAGTAGTCACAGTTAACAAATACCATTAAAAAAGGACTGATTGAAAATCCTGATTGATACTATCAATCAATCATATTTATTGAGTGTTTATTGTGTGCAGAGTACTGTGCTAAGCTTGTTGTGGGCAGGGAATATGCCTGCTTATTATTATATTGTGATGATGATGATGACGATATTTGTTAAGCACTTACTATGTGCCAGACAGTGATCTAAGTACTGGGGTAGCTACAAAGTCATCAGGTTGTCTCACATGGGGCTCAAAATTTTAATCCCTATTTTACAAATGAGGTAACTGAGACACAGAGAAGTTAAGTGACTTGCCCAAGTCACCCAACTGATTAGCAGCAGAGCTGGGATTAGAACCCACGACCTTTGACTCCCAAACCCGTGCTCTTTCCAGTAGGCCATGCTGAGTTGTAGTCATCGTTAACAAATACCATTGACAAAGGATAAATGATTGAAAACACTGATAGTATCAATCAATAATATTTATTGAGTGCTTACTGTGTGCTCTGCTCTCCCTGCTCTGTAATAAGCTCGTTGTGGACAGGGAGTATGTCTGTTTATTGTTATATTGTAAAGATGATGATGATGGTATTTGTTAAGTGCTTACTATATGCCAGGCAGTGTTCTAAGCGCTGGGGTAGATACAAGGTCATATTGTACTCTCCCAAGTGCTTAATACAGTGGCCTGCAAACAGTAAGCACTCATTAAATACAATTGAATGAAATGAATGAACGCACAATATAACTGAGTTGGCAGACACAATGAGTTTAGAGCTTAATATCTAGGGAAGACTTTCGAGGCCAGTCCTGAATCCTGGGAGGGGTCCCACCTGAGAGTCAGGAGGAAGCTAGCAACTCAAGTCATTTTTTTGGAGACCCTGGTTTACAGCCTCTCCCTTCAAGACTCTGGCTTGAGAAGTGGTCCCGGACCATGGAGATCCAGGATGGGAAAGATCTGGTCT
This sequence comes from Tachyglossus aculeatus, assembly GCF_015852505.1. Taxonomy (NCBI): domain Eukaryota; kingdom Metazoa; phylum Chordata; class Mammalia; order Monotremata; family Tachyglossidae; genus Tachyglossus; species Tachyglossus aculeatus. The sequence goes on along the minus strand of NW_024044922.1, from coordinate 96,127 downwards.
GTGGCCCCTAAGGAATTAACAAGGGCAGCAAAGTGCCCAGAGCACAACTCCTCCCAGCCCACAGGAAAAACGGCTGCCACATTTTGGATGCCCACTTACCCCTCTATTTATTCTACTTCCTGCTGCTTGGTCGCACACTTACTCCTCCATTTCCTCTACTTCCTGCTGCTGGATGCCCATTTGCCCTTACATTTTAACTGCTTGCTGCTTTTTGGATGTCCACTTGCCCCCTCCATTTACAGTGCTTGCCGCTGTTTTGATGCCTATTTGCCCCTCCGTATCTGCTGGATATGGGGGATAATAATAATAATAATAATAATAATAATAATAATAATAATAATAATAAATATTGGCATTTATTAAGCGCTTAGTATGTGCATAGGACTGTTCTAAGCGCTGGAGAGGTTACAAGATGATGGGGGGGGGCTAACAGTCTTAATTCCCATTTTACAGATGAGGTACTGAGGCACAGAGAAGTTAAGTGACTTGCCCAAAGTCACACAGCTGACAATTGGTAGAGCCGGAGTTTGAACCCATGACCTCTGACTCCAAAGACCGGGCTCTTTCCACTGAGCCGCGCTGCTTCTCTATGGATATGGAGGAGCCCACCTCCTCCAGGAGGCAGTCCCAGACTAAGCCCCCTTTTTGCTCTCCTCCTCCCCATTGCCCCCGCCCCCCCGCCCTACCTCCTTCCCCCGCCCAGAGCACTTGTATATATTTTTACATATTTATTGCTCTATTCATTTCACTTGTACATATTTACTCCTCTATTTTATTAATGTGGCGAATATAGCTATAATTCTATTTATTCTGACGGTTTTGACACCCGTCTACATGTTTGACCCGGTTTTGAAACCCGTCTACCCGTCACCGTTCTAGACGGTGAGCCCGTTGTTGGGTAGGAACCGTCTTTATATGTTGCCAACTTGTACGTCCCAAGCGCATAGCACAGAGCTCTGCACAGAGTAAGCGCTCAATAAATATGATTGAATGAATGAACTAGTGGAGTACTGTAGACTGTTAGCTTGACTCTAGACTGCAAGCTCACAATGGGCAGAGAACAAGGCTGCTAATTATTATTAATAATGTTAATAATAATAATGATAATAATGATTGTGATATTTTGAAGTGCTTAGTATGTGCCAGGCACTGTGCTAATATCTGGGGTGGATACAAGCAAATTGGGTTGGACACAGTTCCTGTTCCACATGGGGCTCACCATCATAATCCCCCTTTTACAAATGAGGTAACTGAGACACGGAAAAGTGAAGTGGCTAGGCCAAGGTCACACAGGAAGCAATTGGCGAAGTCAGGATTAGAACCCAAGACTGTTACATTCTGTTGTACTCTCCCAAGCGTTGAGTATAGAGCTCTACACATAGTAAGCACTCAATAGATACCATTGATTGAAAGTTTGGAAAGAGCACGTGCCTGGGAGTCAGAGGACAATGGTTCTAATACCAGCGCTGCACTTGTCTGCTGGGCGACCTTGGGCAAGTCACTGAACTTCCCTGTGCCTCTGTTTCTTCATCTGCCAAAAGAGGATTCAATATCCATTCTCTCTTCTACTTAGACTGTGAGCCCCATGTGGGACAAGGACTGTGTATGACCTGATTAACTTGTATCTACCCAGCACTTAGAACAATGCTTGACACATAGTAAGTGCTTAACAAATACCAGAAAAAAAATAATGAAACATTTCTGGGAAAGTAGTAGTAATAATAATAATGATAATACATATGGTTCTTGTTACACTCTTATGCGCCACACCCCGTTCTAACTGCTGGAGAGTGTACAGGTTAATCAGGTTGGATACAGTTCCTGTCCCACAGGGGGCTCACACTCATCCCCATTTACAGGTGAGGTATGTGAGACAGAGAGAAGTGAAGTGACATACCCAAGGTCACACAGCAGACAAGTGGCAGAGACAAGATTAGAACCCGGGTCCTTCTGACTGCCACGCCCGAGCTCTAAGCCAATTAGTCTCTACTTTAGTGATCCAATATGTCACACAGATTCTGGAATTCCAGCTCAGTCTTGAGAGTCCTGTCCCAGTATGGTGGTTGTGGCCAGTGCTTGCGGATTCTGGCCACCAAGGCACCCATGACATAGCAGGCATTTCAACAGGAACATGGCATAATTCCATCAATCGTATTTATTGAGCACTTACTGTGTGCAGAGCACTGTACTAAGTGTTTGGAAGTTTACAATATAACAATATAACAGACACATTCCCTGACCACAGAAAGCTTACAGTCTGTGTCATAAGTGACATTTTTCAAAGGTTCCCCTGCATCTGTCCAAACCTAGGGCAGGTCCCTTGAAGGGCTCAGAGCCTTTTCCATTAATAATTGTGGTATTTGTTAAGTGCCAGACACTGTAGTAAGCGCTGGGGTAGACATGAGATAATCGGGTTGGACACCGTTCCTGTCCCACATTAAGGCTCACACTTTTATTCCCCATTTTACAGATGAGGTAATTGAGGCACAGAGAAGTGAAGTGACTTGCCTAAGGTCACCCAGCAGACGAGCTTGATCTTTGCCCTCGCTTTCCAGGCCCCTCTAAACCCAGGAACAACTTTCGTTTGAGCCAAGGAAGAACAGCTGGAGAGAAAGGAAATTCGGAACCAAAAATAAAATCAATCAATCAATCAATCGTATTTATTGAGTGCTTACTGTGTGCAGAGCACGGCACTAAGCGCTTGGGAAGTACAAGTTGGCAACATATAGAGACAGTCCCTACCCAACAGTGGGTTCACAGTCTAAAAGGGGGAGACAGAGAACAAAACCAAACATACTAACAAAATAAAATAAATAAAATAGGTATTTAAAAGTAAAATAAATAAATAAATAGAGTAATAAATATGTACAAACATATATACATATATACAGGTGCTGTGGGGAAGGGAAGGAGGTAAGATGGGGGGGTGGAGAGGGGGACGAGGGGGAGAGGAAGGAAGGGGCTCAGTCTGAGAAGGCCTCCTGGAGGAAGTGAGCTCTCAGTAGGGCCTTGAAGGGAGGATGATGCCACCTACAAGCAGGAAGACAGAACAGCAAGTAGTCAGATTGTCTAGTGATAAACTGGACAAATGGCCACCCTAACCTTCTGACTGATTCAACCAATGTCTCTTGGTACCATGTACCCTGGTCCGAGGACCTTGGCTAGGGATTGCTTTCCTGGAGCGGGAAGTTACCTACTCCAAGTAATGTTTAACTGCCCTCTCAGCCCTACTGTCGGAATCAGAACACCTGGCCATCCCTATTCAGGCTGGACATTGGGAGAGCCAGTAATAAGAGCAATGTTCTAAGTGCTAGGGTAGATTATGAGGTAATCAGCATGGCTTCGTGGAAAGAGCCCGGGTTTGGGAGTCAGAGGTCATGGATCCTAATTCCGCCTATGCCACTTGTCAGCAAGTCACTGAACTTCTCCGTGCCTCAGTTACCTCATCTGTAAAATGGAGATGAAGGCTGTGAGCCACACGTGAGACAACCTGAGCACCTTGTATATACCCCAGCGCTTAGAACAGTGTTTGACACAAAGTAAATGTGTCATCATTATTATTATTATTATGACAGAGTCCCTGTCCCAAATGGGTCTCACAGTCACGATCCCCACTTTACAGATGAGAGCTGAGGCACAGAGAAGTGAAGTGACTTACCCAAGGTCACACAGCAGACAAGTGTTGGAGCTGGGATTAGAACCCAGTTCTTTCTGACTCTCAGGTCTGGGCTTGTTCCACTAGGTCAGGCTGCTTCTCTAAGGGCAATTAGACCCAGAGGGCACTAACTTACCTTTACTCTTATTATCAATCAATCAATCTTATTTATTGAGCATTTACTTTGGACAAAGCACTGTACTAAGTGCTTAGGAGAATACAATAAAGCAGAGATTACTGTGTCAGATGTGAATCACTACGTCACCTCTCAATTAATTGCATTTATTGAGTACTTACTATGTGCAGAGCAATGTTCTAAGCATTTGGGGAAGTACTACAAAGCAGAGTTGATAGACATGTTCCCTGTCCATGATGGGTTTTCAGTCTACAGAGGGAGACAGGCATTAATCCATTAACCCATCAATAAATGGTATTTATTGAGCACTTACTGTGTGCGGAGCACTGTACTAAGCCCTTGGGAGAATACACTGTAACAGAGTTGGTAGACATGTTCCCTGTCCGCAGGAAGCTTCAGTGGTTTGGAGACCAAGTAGCATTATCCTTTCTTCTAAATTTCCGTTCTCTACCCACCTCTTCAAGAAGCTCAGGGCATCACAGGACAGGAATGGTGAATTGTACACGTGTGACCAGATTCCTGCTCCTGGGTTTCTCAGAGGACCGGGAGCCGCAGCTAGTCCACGCCGTGCTCGTCCTCCTGGTCTACCTGGTGGCCGTGATGGGGAATCTCCTCATCGTCGCACATCACCACCCTCAACCGGCGCCTCCACACACCCATTTACTTGTTCCTCAGGAACCTCTCCTTCATAGACGTCTGCTACATCTCCGTCACCATCCCCAAATCCATCTTCAATTCCCTAGCCTACAGGTGTGGTATTTGTTTCCCAGACAGCGTTCTTCAAGTGTTCTTCATCTCCCTGGCGTCTGCCAAGATGGGCGTCCTCACTGCGATGTCCTACGACCGCTACGCTGCCATCTGCCATCCCCTGCCCTATGATGTCGTCATGAGCAATGGGGCTTGTGGGAAGATGGCGGCCGCCTCCTGGCTCAGTGGCGCCCTTGCTGGACTGGCTCCCATCTGGCCTCCAGCTCCTTCACTCCACATAAAACTTATCTGTTGCTGAATTGTACTTTCCAAGCGCTCAGTACAATGCTCTGCACACAGTAAGCGTTCAAGTAATACGATTGAATGAATGAATGAAAGAAACCACCCTCTCAAAGGACACTAATGATCTACTTCTTGCCAAATCCAATGACCTCTAATGCAACCTATTCCTTCTCGACCTCTTAGCTGTTTTCGACACTGTGGACCGCCCCTTTCTACTGGAAATGTTTTTCCACCTTGGTGGCTTCACTGACTCTGCCTTCTCCTGGTTCTCCTGGTTCTCCTCTTATGTCTCTGGCCATACATTCTCAGTTTCCCCTGTGGGCTCCTCCTCGGCCTTCCACCCCCTAACTGTGGGGGTCCCTCAAGGTTCAGTTCTGGGTCCCCTTCTATTCTCTATCTACACCCACTCCCTTGGAGAACTCATTCACTTCCATGGCTTCAACTTCCACCTCTACGCAGATGATACCCGAATCTACAACTCCAGCTCTGATCTCTCTCTCTCTCTCTCCAGTCTTGCATCTCTTCCTGCCTTCAAGACATCTCTACTTGAATGTCCTCCTATCACCTCAAGCTTAAAACGTTCAAAACATAGTTCCTTATCTTCCACCCAAGCTCTGTCCTCCAACTGACTTTCCCATCACTCTAGATGGCACCACCATTCTTTCTGTCTCACAAGCTCAAAGCTTTGGGTTTATCCTTGACTCCTTTGTCTCATTCAACCCACATATTCAATCCATCACTAAATCCTGACAGTTCTACCTTGACAACATCCTTAAAATCCACCCTTTCTTCTCCATCCATACTACTACCACGTTAATACAATCATTTATCATATCCCACCTAGATTACTGCATCAGCCTCCTTGTTGACCTCCCAGCCTCCTGTCTCTTCCCATTCCAGTCCATAGTTCACTCTGCTGCCCAGATAATTTTTCAACAAAACTGTTCAGGACATGTCACCCTATTCCTCAAAAACCTTCAGTGGCTGCCCATCCACCTCTGCATCAAACAAAAACTCCTCACCATTGGCTTTAAAACACTCCATCACCTTGCCCCCTCTTACCTCACCTCTCTTCTCTCCTTCTACAACCACACACTTCACTCCTTTAGTGCTAACCTTCTCACTGTGCCTCGATCTCGCCTATGTCACTGCCAACTGCTAGTCCACATCCAGCCTCTGACTTGGAATGCTCTCCCTTCTCAAATCTGAGACAATTACTCTCCCTCACTTCAAAGCTTTATGGAAAGCACATCTCCTCCAAGAAGCCTCCCAGACTAAGCCCCACTTTTCTTCATCTCCCACTCCCTTCTGCGTTGCCCTGACTTGCTCCCTTTACTCGTTCCCCCTCCCAGCCCCACAGCACTTACACATCTGTAATTTCATTTATTTGTATTGATGTCTGTCCCCCACTCTCAACCATATGGTCGTTGAGGGCAGGGAATGTGACTATTTATTGTTGCACTCTCCCAAGTGGTCAGTACAGTGGTCTTCACACAGTAATCACTCAATAAATATGATTGCAGGAATGAATGAATGAGTGAATAATAAGTGCTCAGATAATAATAATAATAATAATAATAATAATAATAATGACATTTATTAAGCGCTTGCTATATGCAAAGCACTGTTCTAAGCGTTGGGCAGGTTACAAGGTAATCAGATTGTCCCCAGAGAGGGGTCACAGTCTTCATCCCCATTTTAAAGATGAGGTAACAGAGGCTCAGAGAAGTGAAGTGACTTGCCTAAAGTCGCAAAGCTGACAATTGGCGGATCGGGATTTGAACCTATGACCCGTGACTCCCAAGCCCATGCTCTTTCCACTGAGCCACGCTGCTTCTCTAGATATCCAATAGATATCCAATAGTGCTCTGTTCCACCTGGGCTCAGAGACTTAATCCCCGTTTTACAGATGACGTGATTGAGGCCCAGAGAATTGAAGTGATGTGCTCAAGGTCACACAGCAGACAAGTGGTGGAGCTGGGGTAAGGACTCAGGTCTTTTGATTTCCAGGCCTGTGCTCTTTCCACTAGGTCATGTTGCTTCTCCAGGCTCTTTGATTCTGAAAGCCATTTCTCCTTGTATCACAAAGACATACAATATTTGTGTTCACATCGAGTGAACACTGTCACTCTTTCAACTCTTTCTCCCTTTCAACCCATCTTCAGTTGAGCACTTAGTTGGATGATGGGAGAGCCAGTAATAATAATGATAATACTAATAATAATTGTGGCATTTGTTAAGTGCTTAATATGTGGCAGTCACTGTTCTAAGCACTAGAGTAGATACAAGATAATCTGGTTGGACATAGTCCCTGGCTCACACAGGGCTCACAGTCTTAATCCCCATTTTACAGATGAGGGAACTGAGGCACAGAGAAGTTAAGTGACATTCCCAAGGTCACATAGCAAACATTGTGCGGCGCCGACATTAAAACCTAGGCCCATGCTCTATCCACTATGTCATGCTGCTTCTCCAAGAAAGGACACTCTTCTGCCATAATCATTGTTCCCACTATATGCTTGAAGTCTTTTACCTTGTCTGTAAAATGGGGTTTAAGATAAGCCCCATGTGCAACATGGACTGTGTCCAATATAATTGTACTGTACTGTTTAGTACAGTGCCTGGCACAGTGGATAGAGCACAGACTTGGGAGTCAGAAGGTCATCGGTTCTAATCCCGACTTTGCCACTTATGTGCTGAGTGACCTTGGGCAAGTCACTTCACTTCTCTGTGCCTCAGGTACCTAATCTGGAAAATGGGGAGTAAAACTGTGAGCCCCACGTGGGACAGGGACCGTGTCCAACCTGATTACCTTGTATGTACCCCAGAGTTTAGAACAATGTTTGGCACATAGTAAGTGCTTAACAAATGACATAACTATTATTATTAATTATTAAGTACCATAATTATGATAAGATCACAGAAAACCCATCAGGCTAGGCAAAACTAAAATCCAGTCTGCTGGATCTGATTAACTGATTAACTGAGAAATAGCTTGGCCTAGTGGAAGGAGCCCGGCTCTGGGAGTCAGGAGAAACTGGGTTCTAATTCACCCACTGTAACTTCTCTGCTGTGTGACCTTGGGCAAGTTACTTCAATTCTCTGAGCCTCTGATACCTCATCTATACAATGGGGATTAATACTGTGAGCCCCATGTAGGCCATGGACTGTGTCCAACTTCTTTAGCTTGTATCTACCCAGTGCTTAATACAGTGCATGGAATACAGTAAGTGCTTAATAAATGCAATTAAAAGAAAAATATACCCATTCTCCCTCAGTGTCCAGTTAAGAATGTAACACTACCTTTAAAACTATTTGAGTATAAATTCCTTGAAAATAAGGATTGTTTTTTCAACCTGGAGAAGCAGCATGGCTCAGTGGAAATCAATCAGTCAATCAATCAATCAATCGTATTTATTAAGCGCTTACTGTGTGCAGAGCACTGTACTAAGCGCTTGGGAAGTACAAGTTGGCAACATATAGAGACAGTCCCTACCCAACAGTGGGCTCACAGTCTAGAAGGGGGAGACAGAGAACAAAACCAAACATATTAACAAAATAAAATAAATAGAATAGATATGTACAAGTAAAATAAATAAATAGAGTAATAAATATGTACAAACATATATATACAGGTGGAAAGTGCACGGGCCTGGGAGTTAGAGGACATGGGTTCTAATCCCGGCTCCACCACTTGGGTGCTGTGTGACCTTGGGCAAGCCACTTAATTTCTTTGTGTCTCAGTTCCCTCATCTGTAAAATGGGGATTAAGACTGTGAACCCACGTGGGATAACCCGATTACCTTGTATCTACACCATTGTTTAGAACAATGCTTGGCACATAGTAAGTGCTTAACAAATACTATAGTTATCATTATTATTGTTTCAATCCCTGATCTGCCACTTGCCTGCTGTGTAATCTTGGGCATGTCACTTCACTTCTCCGTGCCTCAGTTTCCTCGTTTTAAGGGCAGAATTCAATACCCATTCTCCCTCCCACTTAGACTGTAAGCTCCATGTGGGATGTGATTATATTGTATCTGGCCCAGCACTTCTACAGCGTTAGGTAAATAGCAAATGCTTACCACAATTTGTTATGATTTGTCCAGTTGCAGTTCATCTGGAGTGACTTCCTTACTCAGCATGCCCTTCTCAGGTTCACTACATACTAGGCCCATGATGAAGTTCTGTGATCCTCACTCTAATGATCCAGATATTGCTATGCAAATGGCCCTGTGGAAGAAGCATAACCTACTGAGTGCAGCACGGGCCTGGGAATCAGAAGGACCTGGGTTCTAATCCTGGATTCCCCACTTGTCTGCTATGTGACCTTGGGCAACTCACGTCACTTCTCAGGCCTCAGTTACCTCATCTGTCGAATGGGGATTAAGACTGTGAGCCCCATAAGGGACAGAGACTGTGTCCAACATGACTAGCTTCTATCTACAACAGCATTTAGATCAGTGCTTGACACATATTAAGCGCTTAACAATGCCATTGTAGAAGCAGCGTGGCTCAGTGGAAAGAACACTGGTTTGGGAGTCAGAAGTCATGGGTTCTAATCCTAGCTCCACCGCTTGTCAGCTGTGTGACTTTGAGCAAGTCACTTAATTTCTCTGTGCATCAGTTACCTCACCTGTAAAATGGGGATTAAGACTGTGAGCCCCACGTGGGTCAACCTGATCACCTTGTATCCTCCCCAGTACTTAGAATAGTGCTTTACACATAGTAAGCACCTAACAAATGCCATTATTATCATTATTAATAAATCAGTGGATGTACTTTAGAATTGCTCAGACGTGCAATCCAGGTAAGACCTCAGTTGAGCCACAATGTTGCAGCAAAAAAAAAACCCTTTGCAAATTCGCTAAATTACACATAAATGGGGAAAGAAATTTGTCCTTAGCATATGGCCACATGCAATGCTGCTCACAAAATTCCTTCCACTAATGGAATCAATCACGTCATACTTTGGTGTGTGTATTATTATTGTCATCTTTCATTCATTCATTCAATTGCATTTATTGAGTGATTACTATGTACTAGGCTTCACCATCCACACTGTTTTCAGAGGGTCTGGGGAACACAGAGAACGGTTCCAGGCTTCTAGATCCAAATGCAAACAAGTTGTTGTCAGTTAATGGGAGAAAAGGGTAAAAGTGATTCGATTTGGGAAGATGGAAGGTGAGGGGGCTTGAGATGGAATGTGTAGCAGCGTGGCTTAATGGAAAGAGCCTGAGTTTGGGAGTCAGAGGTCGTAGGTTCGAATCCCGACTCCACCACTTGTCAGCTGTGTGACTTTGGGCAAGTCACATAATTTCTCTACCTATGCCTCAGTTACCTCATCTGGGAAATGGGGATAAAGACTGTGAGTCCCATGTGGGACAAACTGATCACTTTGTATCCTCCCCAGCACTTAGAAAAGTGCTTTGTACATAGTACGCGCTTAATAAATGCCATCATCATCATATGGGACAACCTGATAAACTTGTATCTACCTGAGCACTTATAAAAGTGCTTGTCACACAGTACGTGCTTAACAAATACCATCGTTATTATCATTATTATCATTATTGTTATGTGAAGGAGGAGAATCGGGTCAGACTGTTATCAAACAGAAGGAAGTTTATCAATCAATCAATCATATTTACTGGATGCTTACTGTGTGCAGAGTCCTGTAATAATAATAATAATAATAATGGCATTTGTTATGCATTTGTTTGTTATGTGCCAAGCACTGTTCTAAGCACTTAGAACTAGAACTAAGTGCTTGGCATAGGACAACATAGCAGAGTTGGACAACACATTCTCTACTCACTGTGAACTTATAGTTTGGAGGGGGGGACAGATATTGATAGAAATAAATAATTTAAAGTCTATAAGGTAAGAAATATTTACAGAAAACATATATAATTATTGACCAGAGAGAAGAGAATAAGGAATCATGGTGGTTTAGTACAATAAAAGGCAAATCATGGACATATTTGAAGGCACTCAGTCCACTCTCTCCCGTTTCCTATGTTCACTCCTCTCCCACTACAACCTGAACACACCACTCCTCCAATATCCACCTACCTACTGTGCCTGGATCTCATTTCTCATAACGTTGACCCCCTTGCTCACTCCCTCCCTCCCCACTGCCTGGAACTCCCTCCTTCTTCATATCAACTAGACTGTGATAGACTGTGATAGACTAGACATATCAAAATATCCTTCTATACTGTGAACCCATTATTGGGTTGGGACCATCTCTCTATGTTGCCGATTTGTAATTCCCAAGTGCTTAGTACAGTGCCCTGCACACAGTAAGTGCTCAATCAATAATATTGAATGAATGAATCAACCAATCAATCAATCAATCGATGGTATTTATTGAGCACTGACTTCGTGCAGAGTTGGTAAACAAGTTCCCTGCGCACAACGAGCTTACAGTCTAGAAGGGAGAGTCTAACAATCTGCTTTTCTCCCCTTCTCCGAAACCCCACTATGATCACATTTCCTCCAAGAAGCCTTCCCTGATGAATCTCTCATCTACCCAGCCTATTTTCCCTCCTTTCTGCATCACTTCTACCCTCTAAGAACTTCGGTATCTACCATCCACCTCCACAGCATTTAAGCAAATATCCTTATAGTTGGGTGATTCCGAGACCTGTAATTTACTTTCCTGCCTGTCCCTGCCCTGCAGATTGTAAACTACATTTTGGTATACTCCTCCTAGGCTTTCATTATGGTGCTCTGATTCAATCAATCAATGGTATTTATTGAGCGCTTACTTTTTACTAAGTGCAGAACATAGCAGGCCCCCCTACAAATTACCATTGATTGTTGAGAGACCTTCCCCAATTAAGTCCTCACTTTCTCTTCTCCCACTCCCTTGCCTTGGGATTTGCACCCTTTATTCACCCCTCCCTCAGTCCCTCAGCACTTATGGATATATTCATAATGCATTTAATCACATCAAACTCTGTCTCCCCCCTTTAGACTGTAACCTCACTGTGGGTAGGGAACCTATTTACCAACCTTGTTGCATGTACTCTCCTAAGCACTTAGTACAGTGCTCCACACCCAGGAAGTGCTTAATAAATACAACCGATTGATTGGTTGATCGGTGGATGGATTAGTTCATTAGGATTGCCCATTAGCGGTTCACTTGAGGGTCAAAGGGACCTTTTGTTTCTGGGACGAAAAGACTTTTCAGGCCTCAGTGTGTAATGAAGGGATTTAGCATGGGGGCCACACATGTATTGAGAACAGCCACCTTCTTGGTCGTTACCTCCATCTTATTGGAAGGATTGATGTACATGAAGCTACAACTGCCATAGGACAGGGAGACAACCACTATGTGGGAAGCACAGGTGGAAAGGGCCTTTTTCCTCTGCTAGGTGGAGGGAATTTTCAAAATGGTCTTAATGGTGTATACGTAGGACAGGATCAATAGTGATAGAGTGATAGCAGCCTGATCATGGCAGAATAAAATGTCAGCACCTCCAGGCATCATGTGTCCAAACAAGAGATCTGCAGCAAGGGGACAGTGTCATACCTGAAATGAATTGATGTTATTTGTGGTACAGAAATCCAGCTGCAGGGAAAGGGGTGGGGGGGCAGTAAGCCTGCCAGGTAGCAGCAGAGGATGAGCAGAGTACAGACTCTGTGGGTCATGTTGGCTGTGTAGTGTAAAGGTCTGCAGAGGGCCACATAATGGTCATAGAACATGCAGACCAGAACTGACGCACCCAGTAGGATGTAGAAGAATATCTGGGTTGTACAACAATTCTTGGAGATGATTTTGTTCCATGTCCACATGCTCACAAACGAGTTGGGAATGCAAACAGAAATTACTGCATTCAGACAAAATGCAGACAGAAATGTAGACAAAGATTTCCAGGAGGGAGAAATTACACAAGAAGAAATACATAGGCGTGTGAAGGTGGGGCACCAGGAAGGGGAGGGTAATGATGGTCAGTTTGCCGGTGATGCTGAGCGGGTAGACAAGGAGAAAAAAGGAGAATAGGCAAACCTACAAGGAGGCATCATCTGTCAGACCCAGGAGGATGAATTCTGTCACGGGGGTTCAATTTCTCAGTGCCGACTTGATTCGGTCTTGAACTGCAAGGGAAGATCATGGGGGAACCACAAGTGAGAAAAAGTAGATATGGTAAATTGAATCATGATGCTCGGGCAGATGGGCATCAGTGCTCCCAACCTGAGTCAGTCAGTCAATCAGTCAGTCAATCATATTCACTGAGCGCTTACTGCGTGCAAAGCACTGTACTCAATGCTTGGGAGCGGATGATATAACAATATAAAAGATACGTTCCCTGAACTCAACGAGCTTACAGTCTAGAGGGTGAGACAGATATGTATGTAAATGTTGTGGGGCTGGGAGGTGGATGAATGAAGGGAGCAAGTCAGGGTGGCACAGAAGGGATTGAGAGAAGAGGAAAGGAGGGCTTAGTCAAGGAAGGCCTCTCAGAGGAGATGTGACTTCAATAAGGCCTTGTAAAGGGGGAGTGTCATTGTCTGTCGGATACGAAGAGGTAGAGAGTTCCAGGCCAGAGGCAGGATGTGGACGAGATGTCGGCAGGGAGACAGATGAGATCCAGGTACAATGAGAGAGTTAGCATTAGAAGAAAGAAGTGTGCTGGCTGGGTTGTAGTAGATTACTAAGGGGACATGGAGACCAGGCCAAAGGGATGGATTTTCCACCCAAATGTGGAAAGAGCCCAGACCTGGGAGTTAGAGGACCTGAGTTCCTCACCACTTGTTTGCTGTATGACTTTGGGCAAGTCACTTAATATGTCGGTGCCTCGGTTGCCTCATCTGTAAGATTGGGATTCAATACCTGTTCTCCCTCCTACTTAGACAGGGAGTCCCATGTTGGACGGGCTGTGTTCGACCTGATTAACTTGTATAATAATAATCATAATAATAATCATAATAATAATAATAATAGTATTTGCTGAGTGCTTACTATGCGCATAGCACTGTTATAAGTGTTGGGGAGGATACAACCTGATAGGGTTGTCCCACGTGGGGCTCACAGTCTTAATCCCTATTTTACAAATGAGGTAACTGAGGCCCAGAGAAGTGAAGTGACTTTCCCAAAGACACATAACAAACAAGTAGCGGAGCCAGAATTAGAACCCACGACCTCTGACTCCCAAGCTCGGGCTCTTTCCACTGAGCCACGCTGCTTCTGCGGTATTTTCCCCAGAGCTTAGAACAGTGCTTGACACACTGCAAGTGACTCAATAAATACCCTAATTCAGAGAACCTAGGTCCTCGGAGTCCCAGATCCGTGCTCTGTCCACTGCTTCTTTGTATAATAATAATAATAATGGTATTTATTAAGCGCCTACTATGTGCAAAGCACTGTTCTAAGCGCTGGGGAGGTTACAGAGTGATCAGGTTGTCCCACGGGGGGCTCACAGACTTAATCTCCATTTTACAGATGAAGTAACGGAGGTACAGAGAAGTTAAGTGACTTGCCCAAAGTCACACAGCTGACAATTGGTGGAGCCAGGATTTGAAACTCTGACCTCTTACTCCCAAGCCCATGCTCTTTCCACTGAGCCACGCTGCTTTTGCAGTATCTACCCCAGAGCTTAGAACAGTGCTTGGCACACTGTAAGTGACTTAATAAATACCCTAATTCAGAGAACCTAGGTCCTCTGAGTCCCATATCTGTGCTCTGTCCCCTAGGTTAACACTGCTTCCCCTTGTTAGTAATACTGTGAGTAGAGAGTATTAAGCACTTTCTGTGTGCCAGGAACAGTGCTAAGATCTGGGGTAGACTGTCTTGTCTTATGCTGCTGAGTCATTTTCAACCCATATCAACGCCATGGACACATCTCTTCCAGAATGCCCCACCTCCATCTGCAATTGTTCTGGTAAGTGTAGCCATAGAGTTTTCTAGGTAAAAATACAGAAGTGGTTTACCATTGCCTCCCACCATGCAATACACTGGAGTTTTCACCCTTGATTCTCTCCAATGCAGCTGATGCCCAGAACAGGTGAGTTTTGACTTGTAGCAGATTGCCTTCCACTCACTAGCCCCTGGCCAAGCTAGGAATGGAATGAATATGTCTCTGCTTGACTCTCCCTCCTGCAGTTGAGACTGGTAGAGTACTGGGAACTCTCCAGGCGTGACCCTGACATGGGACTAGGGTAGATACGAGACAATAAATGAGGCTCATTTCCTGGCCCAGCCAGCATTCACAGTCTGAAAGATAGGAGGGACAAATTGCTCTGTAGGCCTCATAAACCACTTTTACCAATACATTTAAGGATTGCAAGGGAATATGATCTCCCTATTATGGCCCTGCTCCAGGCCAAGACGAGGAGACCCGTTTATTTCCACCCCTTCTTAATCACTAGAAGCAGTGTTGCCTAGTAGACAGAGCCCTGGCCTGGGAGTCAGAAGGACCTGGGTTCTAATCCTGTCTCTGCCACTTGTGTTCTGTGTGACCTTGAGCAAATCACTTCACTTCCCTGGGCCTCAGTTCCCTCATCTGTAAAATGAGGATTAAGAATGTGAGCCCCATATGGGATGGAGACTGTGTCCAACCTTGTATTCATTCATTCAATCGTATTTATTGAGCGCTTATTGTGTGCAGAGCACTGTACTAAGCACTTGGGAAGTACAAGTTGGTAACTTATAGAGACGGTCCCTACACGACAACGTGTTCACAGCCTAGTAGGGGGAGACAGACAATAAAACAAAACATGTAGACAGGTGTCAAAACCGTAAAAATAAATAGAATTATAGCTATGTGCATATCATTAATAAAATAGAGTAGTAAATATGCACAAGTAAAATAAATAGAGTAATAAATATGCACAAATGCATACAAGTGCTGTGGGGAGGGGAAGGAGGTAGGGCAGAGCTGGGGGGACGCTCATAATCTTAGTAGGAGACTATGTCTCATAGTCTGAATCCCCATTTTACTGTTGAGGATACAGAGGCACAGAAAATTTAAGTGATTTGCCCAAGGTCACACGGCAGGCAAGTGGCAAAACAGGCTGTGATCTTTCTACTTGCCCGTGTGGCTTCTCACGGGTAAATACGTCATGGTCCAACATTGGGAAAGTAAGTGGGACCAGGCCAATGTCCTATATTCTGGGGACTTCTTGGATGTGGGCTTTGAGACTCCTGGATCTCACCTGTCTTTTGGAGAAGGAATCTGGCCTAGTGGAAAGAGTTTCGGCCAGGGAGTCAGAGAGCCCAGGTTATAACCCCAACTGTAGCACTTGTCTGCTGTGTGACCTTGGGAAAAATCACTTAACTTCTCTGTGTCTCAGTTACCTCATCTATAAAATAGAGATTAACTCTGTGAGACCCATTTGGGACACGGACTTTGTCCAATCTAACCTGATTGTCTTGTATCTACCCCATGCTTAGTACAGTGTCTGGCACATTTTAAAACACTTAATAAATACCATTAAAGAAATTCTCATCTCTCCACCCTGTCCTCACTCCCTTCTGCATCCCTTAAACACTTGTGCCCTCATCCCTTAAGAACTTTGATACCTACCCATACCAACAACAACGCACTTAATTACATATCCTCATATGCTATTGCTCCCACTAATTCATTTAATGACTGCCTCCCATGCTAAATTGTAGACCCCTTGGGGGCAGAATCATGTCTACCAATTCTGTAGTACCTTCTCAAATGCTTAGTACTGTGCTCTACACCCAGTAAGCTCTCAATAAATACCATTGATTGATCAATATATTGGATTTCCACACTCGCCTGGACTGTAAACTTGTTGTGGACAGGAAGCAAGTCTACCAACTCTCTTGCCTTGTACTCTCCCAAGTGCTTAATACAGTGCTCTCCACAAAGTAAGCAGTAAGAAGCAGTTAGTACGGTGCTCTGCACACAGTAAGCACTCATTAAATATAATTCAGTGAATAAACACCATTGATTGGAAAGGTAAATTTTCAGTAAATTTTGGTAACAGAGGTGAAGAGAAAACCGTCTTCTCCAGATTGGCAAGAAGGTTTCTCTCACTCTTAAGAGATGCAATTTCCTGATATTTGATGAATGAGAAAGTTCAGATAATTAATTTTTTTGTATTCCCACTCATGAAAAAAATCAACTCTGACTAATTGATCACCATCATTTCCACTTGCATTGGAAAGTTGAGAAACCCACCTAGAACACAGAAAAAAGTCAAGTCTTGATTGAGGAGGTAGATCCTGAAGCAAACATTCATGACAGAAAACGTTTTATATTTACACTGTGTAATGGGATGATAAAGTTGTTGAAGAGAGCATGTGCAAAGTTTATTTACACAACATTATTCTGGTTTGGAAATGGGAGATCCAGAAATGGAGTTTGTGAATATAATCAGAACTGGTGTACAGAAAAGTTTTTCTGCAGGCTACTGGAAAGAACATGGCTCTGAGAATCAGAACACCTGGTTTCTATAGCCCTAACTCTGCCTGCTTTGTTTATGCCATAGATAATGAAAATCAAACTTCTTTGAAACTGGCAAAGCTCAAGCCAGTTGAGAGGTTAAATCAGAGGAACCCTAAGCCTCATAAGGAACACAGAGAGGGCACAGTGATTATTCCCACCCAAGTAATAATAATAATAATAATAATAATAATAATAATAATAATAATGGTATTTGTTAAGCGCTTACTATGTGCCAAGCACTGTTCTAATTGCTGGGGGAGGTACAAGGTAATCAGGTTGTCCCACATGGGGCTCACAGTCTTTATCCCCATTTTACAGATGAGGTAACTGAGGCACAGAGAAATAAAGTGACTTGCCCAAAGTCACAGGGCTGATAAGTGGTGGAGCCAGGATTACAATCCATGACCACTGACTCCCAAGCCCAGGATGTTTCCACTAAACCACGCTCCTTCTCAATGATAATAATAATAGTGATGATGGTAATTGTTAAGTGCTTACTATTTGCCAAGCATTGTTCTAGGCTTTGGGGTAGATCCAAGGTAATCAGGTTGTCTCACGTAGGGCTCACAGTCTTAATCCCCATTGTACAGATGAGGTAACTGAGGCACAGAGAAGTGAAGTGACTTGCCCAAAGTCACACAGCAGACAAGTGGTGGAGCTGGGATTAGAGCCCATGTCCCCTGACTCCCTAGCCCGTGGTCTTAACACTAAGCCACACTGCCTCTTTTACGGTATTCATTAAGCACTTACTATGTATCTAGCACCATTCTTAGGTCTGGGGTAGATACAAATTAATCACAACGAACACAGTCTCTGCCCAACATGGGGCTTACAATCTAAATTGGAGGAAGAACAGGTATTTTATCTCCATTTTACAGTTGAGGAAACAGGCATAGTTGGGTAACATGCCTTACCCGAGGTCACCCAGCAGACAACTGGCAGAGCAGGGATTAGAACCCAGATCTGTGTTCTTTCCACTAGGCCAAGCTACTGAGAAAAACTATCAGGAGAATGAACCCAATTTATCTCTGATGAACTTTGAAACTCTACAAAAGCCCTAATATTTTCCCTCTTAGGAACTGAGACTTAGAAATGACTAGATCAAGTTTTGCTTAATTGAGCTTGATCCACCCAGAGGAACCCCAATTTCATGAACTCTTCTCTTTCTTGTACCCGACAGTAAATATTAATTAGGGCTTAGGGCTTAGGATGCATTGAAACTTTCCAGGTGCCTGAGGGAGCTGTTATGTAGCTCTTCTACTTTCTGTCCCCAGTGACATAAGTTCCATCTTTCTTAATCATTCTCCCAGCATCTCATTTGTAGCCTCTCATAGTTTATTTCTCATGAGGAAGTCAATTCCTCTTTGGATTAAGTTGAAATGACAATTAATGATTATCTGTCCCTGGGTGGGAATTCTCATTTCAAGAGAACTGCTTCAACTTTGTAGTATTACTCAGAATCAAGTCCTATGTCAGAAATAAAAAACAATATCCCCTTTCCATCCTACCTATCTGATTAAGTTGGATTAAGTTGAAATGACAGTTAATGATTATCTATCCCTGGGTGGGCTTTCTCATTTCAAAGGAACTGCTTCAGCTTTGTGGCATTACTCAGAATCAAGTCTGATGTTAGAAATAAAACAAAATCCCCTTTCCATCCTGTAAAGGGACTGTCTCTGTATGTTGCCAACTTGTACTTCCCAAGCGCTTAGTACAGTGCTCTGCACACAGTAAGCACTCAATACGATTGATTGATTGATAGATAAAGGGGATTCCATCCTCTGAATTGTGGCAGCCATTTTGTTCAACAGGATTGGCCTTAAATTCAGTGGTGCAGATCTCTGTAGGATGCATCACTATGGAAACTTACACTCTGTGGTTAATTCTCAATCAATTAATCAATTGTACCTATTGAGCGCTTACTGTGTGCATGGCATTTGACTAATCACTTTGGAGAGTATAGCAACACAGAGTTGGTAGAAGGGTTCCCAGTGTACAAGGTGCTTCCAGTCTAGAGATTTCTCCTCTAGAAAGCAGGATGGGGAAATGCAAACATGAAAGGAGAAGTACCTGGAGATGACAGGTTTTCTTCAGACAATAGGATTGCAATTCCTAAGTAAAGAGAAGCTGAAGATTGCCTCCAAGAACAGCAAATACAGGATCAATCAATCAATGGCATTTATTGAGTGCTTGCTATGTGCTGAGCATTGTACTAAGCACTTGGGAGAGTACAACAGAGAAGGTAGAGACGTTCCCTGCCTGCAATGAGCTTACACTCTACGGGGGAGACAGACATTAATCAATCAATTGATGGTATTTATTTAGCACTTACTGGGTAAAAGCCCTGTACTAAGAACTTGGGAGACATGTTACCTGCTCACAGTGAGCTTATGGTTTTAAGGAGGAGGCAGACTGTCAATCAGTCACAGTTATTTATTGAGCACTTACCACATGCAGAACGTTTACTAAATGCTTGGGAGAGTACAACACAACGGAATTAGCAGACATGCTCATAACCCATAATGAATTTTAGTCTAGAGGGGGAGATAGATATTAATAATAATAATAATGGTATTTGTTATGCTCTTACTATGTCCAAGCACTGTTCTAAATGCTGGGGTAGATAAAACGTAATCAGGTTGTACCACATGGGGCTCACAGACTTACTCCCCATTTTACAGATGAGGTAACTGAGGCACAGAGGGGTGAAGTGGTCTGCCCAAGGTCACACAGCAGACAAGTGGCGGAGCCGGGATTAGACCCATATCCTCTCACTCCCAATCCTGTGATCTTGCCACTAAGCCACACTGCTTAATCAACGGTATTTGCTGAGCACTTACTGTGTGCAGAGGACTGTACTAAACGCTTGGGAGAGTACAATGCAACAGAGTTGGTAGACGAGTTCCCTGCTCACAACGAGTTTACAGTCTAGAGGGAATGTACATAAGTTTTGTGGGGTGAATATCAAACTGGAAGCAGCATGTCCTAGTGGCTCGATCCCAAGCCTGGGAGTCAGAAGGACCTGGGTTCTAATTCCAGCTCTGCCACATAATAATAAAAATAATAATGGTATTTATTAAGCACTTAGTCTGTGCAAAGCACTGTTCTAAGCGCTGGGGAAGTTACAAGTTGATCAGGTTGTCCCACGGGGGGCTCACAGTCTTAATCTCCATTTTATAAATGAGGGAACTGAGGCATAGAGAAGTTAAGTGACTTGCCCAAAGTCGCACAGGTGACAAATGGCAGAGCTGGGATTTGAACCCATGACCTCTGACTCCAAAGCCCGGGCTCTTTCCACTGAGCCACGCTGCTTTTCTGACATGTTGTCTTTGTTACCTTGGGGAAGTCACTTCACTTCTCTGGGCCTCAGTTTTCTCATCTGTAGAATGGGGATTAAGACTGTGAGCCCCATGTGGGACAGGGATTTCATGCAATCTGATTAGCTTGTATCTACTCCAGTGCTTAGAACAGTGCTTGACACATAGTAAGCACTTAATAAATAGCATTGTTGTTGTTATTATTATTATTATTATTATTATTATTATTATTATTATTCAGGGGGTTTTACTAGCCAGGGTGCATATGACTCCTTCCCCGGTTTTCCACTGAATAGTTACCCAAGAGCAGGCAATGCCCTATGTGTTCATTCCTTCCTTCCTTCCTTCCTTCATTCAATCATATTTGTTAAGTGCTGACTATTCAGCAGACACTGTACTAAATGCTGGTGTAGATACAAGTTTATCAGTGCTATCCCCCCCACTCCGCCTAGTGCTATCCCCCCGCTCCGCCTAGTGTTATTCCCCAGCTCCGTCTAGGGCTGTCGCCCCCCGCCCCACCTAGGGTTGTTGCCCCGCCCCACTCCATCTAGTGCTATGTCCCTGCTCTGCCTAGTGCTGTCGCCCCCCGCTCCAACTTGTGCTATCCCCAGCTCAGCCTAGTGCTATGGCCCTGCTCCGCCTAGTGCTATTTTCCCGCCACCTAGTGCTATCCCCTCCCGGCCTAGTGCTGTCCCCCCTGCTCCAACTTGTGCTATCCTCAGCTTCGCCTAGTGCTATTGCCCTACTCCGCCTAGTGCTATTCTCCCGCCACCTAGTGTTATCCCCTCCCAGCCTAGTGCTGTCCCCCCGCTCCACCTAGTGCTATCCCCCCACCCCCGGTCTGCCTAGTGATGTCGCCCAGTACTGTCACCACCCCCGCCCTGCCTAGTGCTATCCCTCCGCCCTGCCTAGTGCTATCCTCCCGCTCCTCCTAGTGCTATCCCCCCGCTCCGTCTAGTGCTATCCCCCAGCTCCGCCTAGTGCTATCCCCCCACTCTGCCTGGGGCTGTAGCCCCCTGCCTCGCCTAGTGCTGTCGCGTCCCCCCCCGCCTCGCCTAGTACTATCTCCCCCACTCTGCCTAGTGCTACCCCCCCCGCTCCGCCTAGTGTTTTCCTCCTGCCCCGCCTTGGGCTGTTCCCCACCCACCCACCCAGGGCTGTCCCCCCCCGCTCCTCTTAGTGCTATCCCCCCAGTCCGTCTAGTGCTATCCCCACGTTCCGCCTAGTGATGTCACCACCTCACCCCACATGGGGCTGTCTCCCTCCTCCCCGCCTAGGGCTGTCACCCCACCCCGCCCTGCCTACTGCTATCCCCCACCCCTCCTCCGCCTACTGATATCCCCCTGACCCGCCTAGGGCTGTCGCCCCCGGCCCTGCCTAGGGTTGTCGCCCCCCCCCCCCGCCCCGCCTAGTGCTATCCCCCGGCTTTTCCTAGTGCTATCCCCTCCGCTCTGCCTAGTGCTATCCCCCACGCTGTGCCTAGTGATATCCCCCGTTCCGTCTACTGCTATCACCCCGACCCGCCTTGGGCTGTGGCCCCCCACCCCGCCTAGGGCTGTCGCCCCGCGCGCTTCGTCTACTGCTACCCCCCCGCTCTGTCTAGTGCTGTCCCCTCCTAGGGCTGTCGCCCGCTCCTACTAGTGTTATCTTCCGGCTCCGTCTAGTGTTATCCCCCTGCTCCGCCTAGTGCTCTCACGCCCCCACCCTGCAAGTGGATGTTGCCCCCTCAGCCCCGCCAAGGGCTGTCGCCCCCGCTCTGCCTAGTGCTATCCCTCCACCCTGCCTAGTGCTATCCCCCCGCTCCACCTAGTGCTATCTCCCAACTCCTCCTAGTGCTATCCCCCAACTCTGCCTAGTGCTATCCCCCCTTCTCTGCCTTGTGCTATCCCCCCACCTAGTGCTGTCCCTCCCAGTTCCATCTAGTGCTATCCCCCGACTCCGTCTAGTGCTATCCCCCCGATCCGTCTAGTGCTATCCCCCTGATCCGTCTAGTGCTATCCCCCCGCTCCGCCTAGTGCTATTCCCCCGCTCTTCCTAGGGCTGTCATCCCCCACCCGGACTACGGTTGTCGCCCCCCAGCTCCGCCTAGTGCTATCCCCCCTGCTGTGCCTAATGCTATCACCCCTGCTCCGCCTAGTGATATCCCGCTGTTCTGTCTACTGCTATCCCCCCCTCCCCACCTTGGGCTGTTTCGCCCCGCCCGCTCCGTCTACTGCTATCCCCCTGCTCTGTCTAGTGCTGTCCCCTCGCCCCACCTAGGTCTGTCGCCCCCCGGCTCCTTCTAGTGTTATCCCCCTGCTCCACCTAGTGCTGTCACCCCCCTACCCTGCAAGTGGCTGTCATCCCCCCACCCTGCAAGTGGCTGTCGCCCCCCCCCGCCCCGCCTAGGGCTGTCGCCCCCGCCCTGCCTAGTGCTATCCCCACCGCCTAGTGCTGTCCCCCCAGCTCCGTCTAGTGCTATCCCCCCGCTCCATCTAGTGCTATCCCCCCGATCCATCTAGTGCTATCCCCCCGCTCCACCTAGTGCTATTCCCCCACTCTGTCTAGTGCTATCCACCCACTCTGCCTAGGGCTGTCACCCCCGACCCCGACTACGGTTGTCGCCCCACCCCTTCTCCGCCTAGTGCTATCCCCCTCGCTCCATCTAGTGCTATCCCCCCGCTCCACCTAGGGCTGTCGCCCCCTGCCCCGACTAGGGTTGTTGCCCCCCGCCGCTCCGTCTAATGCTATCCCCCCGCTCCACCTAGTGATATTCCCCCCTGCTCTGCCTATTGCTATCCCCCCCCACCTAGTGCTGTCTCCCCTGCTCCGTCTAGTACTATCGCCCTGCTCCGTCTAGTGCTATTCCCCTGCTCCGTCTAGGGCTGTCGCCCCCTGCCCCGACTAGAGTTGTTGCCCCCACGCTCCATCTAATGCTATCCCCCCCTGCTCCGCCTAGTGCTATCCCCCCTGCTCTGCCTAGTGCTATCCCCCCAACCTAGTGCTGTCCCCCTGCTCCGTCTAGTGCTATCTCCCCGCTCCGTCTAGTACTATCTCCCTGCTCCGTCTAGTGCTATCCCTTCGCTCCTCCAAGGGCTGTTGCCTCCCACCCTGCCTAGTGCTGTCGCCTCCCTGCCCCGCCTAGGGCTATCCCCCCTGCTCTACCTAGTACTATCCCTCCGCTCCGCCTAGTGCTATCCCCCAGCTCCGCCTTGTGCTATCTCCCCGCTCCACCTAGTGCTATCCCCCCGCTCTGTCTAGTGCTATCCCCCCACTCTCCTAGGGCTGTCACCCCCCACCCCGACTACGGTTGTCGCCCCCCAGCTCCGTTTATTGCTATTCCCTCCTTCTCTGTCTAGTGCTGTCCCCCCCTCGTTCCGCCTAGTGCTATCCCCCCGGAAGGCTCCCCTCCGGAAGTCTCCCCTCTTCAGAGCGCCCCGATAGACGCCCCCTGCTTCCACCCCCCACACTTAAGCGACCTTCCGTAAAGTGTCCCCCCATCCCCCCCCCTTCCCGGTCCAGTCCTGACGGACTCTGCCCCACCCCCACCCCGGGAAAATGGCCCTTGTCAGCACCATGTTACATTAACGACAACCTCATTCGCACCTACTCAGCTCTCCCATGCTAGTTGGCTGTTCGCTCCGCTCCCCAGGTATCTCTGCTCCCTGACCCCCCTTAACAGCCCCACCCTACTCTAGCACATAATAGTTTGTATCTGCTCTCTGTGACATCATTATCTGCCAATTTTATTATTACCATAGCATATTGATTGTTTAACTACACCCTGTGATGCCATCGCCTGCTTATATCATTGCTACTGTTTTATTGCTTCTGCATCTCAATGGTTAACCTCCCGCTGTACTGTCACTCGCCCTGCTGACCTCACCATGAACTTTCAATTCCCTTGCTTCCAACTGCCATTCCCATACCTCACCTTCCCATTCCCCTCTCCCACCCAGCTTTTTCCCTCCCTCTCCCCCACCAAGACTACTCCCCCTCACCCCCTACCGAGGATCCCTCTGTACCAGCGCCAGTCCTCCACTCCTCCCTCCCGGCCCCCTCCCTCCCCTTCTCCCCTCCCCCACCCCATCCCACTTCTCCTTTCCCATCGCCACCCCTCTTCCCACTCTCCCCTCCCAGGCCCCCGCCAACTCATCCCAATGCAAACTCTCCCCACCCCTCGCACCCGTCCCCCTCCCTCCCCTCCCACGACAGCTGCTGCCAAGTGTGGCTTCTGGAACCCCCGCTCCGTTTTAAGTAAGATCCCTTTCATCATCCTTTCATCACATCCAAGCCGTCACCAAAACCTGCCGGTCTCAGCTCCGCAACATTGCCAACATCCTCCCTTTCCTCTCCATCCATACCGCTCCCCTGCTCATTCAAGCTCTCATCCTATCCCGTCTGGACTACTGCATCAGCCTTCTCTCTGACCTCCCATCCTCGTGTCTCTCTCCACTTCAATCCTTACTACATGCTGCTGCCCGGATTATCTTTGTACAGAAACGCTCTGGGCATATTACTCCCCTCCTCAATAATCTCCAGTGGCTACCAATCAATTGCGCATCAGGCAGAAACTCCTCACCCTGGGCTTCAAGGCTCTCCACCACCTCGCCCCCTCCTACCTCACCTCCCTTCTCTCCTTCTACAGCCCAGCCTGCACCCTCCGCTCCTCTGCCGCTAATCTCCTCACCGTACCTCGTTCTCGCCTGTCCCGCCATCGACCCCCCGACCCATGTCATCCCCCGGAATCCCCCTGGAATGCCCTCCCTCTGCCCATCCGTCAGGCTAGCTCTCTTCCTCCCTTCAAGGCCCTACTGAGAACTCACCTCCTCCAGGAGGCCTTCCCAGACCGAGCCCCTTCCTTCCTCTCCCCCTCGTCCCCCTCTCCATCCCCCCATCTTACCTCCTTCCCTTCCCCACAGCACCTGTATATATGTGTATATGTTTGTACATATTTATTACTCTATTTATTTATTTATTTATTTTACTTGTCCATATCTATTCTATTTATTTTATTTTGTTAGTATGTTTGGTTTTGTTCTCTGTCTCCCCCTTTTAGACTGTGAGCCCACTGTTGGGTAGGGATTGTCTCTATATGTTGCCAATTTGTACTTCCCAAGCGCTTAGTACAGTGCTCTGCACATAGTAAGCGCTCAATAAATACGATTGATGATGATCCTGGACCTATTCCTTTCCAGCTCTCTACTCCTCCTCGCCCTAACTGAAACATGGCTGTCTCCGGACGACACGGTCTCTTCTGCTGCTCTCTCCAGTGCAGGCCTCATCTTCCCCCACGCCCCCAAACTCACCGGAAAAGGGGGAGGTGTCGGTTTCCTTCTCGCCCCCCAATGTCGCTTTCGCACTATCCCTCCTCCCCCTTCCCTTTCCTTCCCTTCCTTTGAAGCCCACATTATTCGCCTCTACCACCCCCTCCAGATTCTTGTAGCCGTCATCTACCGCCCTCCCGGCCCCACTGCTAACTTCTTTAACGACTTTGACCCCTTCCTCACCTTCCTTCTCTCCTTCTCCATGCCCACTCTGATCCTCGGAGACTTCAACATCCACATGGATATCCCTGACGACTCCTCTGTAGCCCGCCTTCTTTCTCTCCTTGATGCTGCCAACCTCTTCCTCCACCCCACCTCACCCACTCACAAACTTGGTCATACCCTCGAACTCATCATCTCCTATCGCTGCACTGTGTCCACCCTCATCAACTCTGAAATCCCTCTCTCTGATCATAATCTTCTCACCTGCCTCCTCACTCACACTCCTTTCCCCTGTAAATCCATATTACTCCCTCACAGAGATCTCCGCTCTCTTGACCCCACCCAACTTTCGGAGTGCCTCACACCCCACCTCGCCGCCCTCTCCTCTCTACCCAGTCTTGATGATCAGATTACTGCTCTCAACTCTACCCTCTCTACTCAGGTAAACTCACTCGCTCCCCTTTCCCTTCTCCGCTCTCGTACCACTAACCCACAGCCCTGGATCACTGCCACTGTCCGCCTCCTTCGCTCTTATGCTCGAGCTGCCGAACGCTGATGGCGAAAGTCTAAACACCATGCCAACCTCGTTCACTTCAAATTTGTCCTTTCCTGCCTTAACTCAGCCCTCTCTTCTGCCAGACAAATCTATTTCTCCTCCCTTATTGACACCCATGCCCATCACCCCCGCCAGCTCTTCCGTACATTCAACTCTCTTCTCAGGCCCCCGGTTCCTCCCCCTCCTCCTTCCCTCACCCCGAACGATCTGGCCTCCTACTTCATTAACAAAATTAAATCCATCAGGTCCGACCTCCCCAAAGTCACTTACCCCCCTTCTCCAACCCCCCGGCTCTCAACACTCTCTGCTACTCTCCCATCCTTCCCAGCAGTATCCTCAGAGGAGCTCTCCTCCCTCCTCTCAAGTGCTACTCCGGCCACCTGTGCTTCTGACCCCATTCCCTCTCATCTCATGAAATATCTCTAGCTTCATCTAGATATCTATAGCTTCATCCCTTCTCCCCTCCTTAACGTCCATCTTCAACCGCTCACTCTCCACTGGTTCCTTCCCTTCTGCTTTCAAACATGCCCATGTCTCTCCCATCCTAAAAAAATCCTCTCTTGACCCCACCTCACCTTCTAGTTATCGCCCCATATCCCTCCTAACATTCCTTTCCGAACTCCTTGAACAAATTGTCTACACGCGCTGCTTGGAATTCCTCAACAACTCTCTCCTCGATCCCCTCCAGTCTGGCTTCCGTCCCCTACATTCCACGGAAACTGCCCCCTCAAAGGTCACCAATGACCTCCTGCTTGCCAAAACCAACGGCTCATACTCTGTCCTAATCCTCCTCGACCTCTCAACTGCCTTCGACACTGTGGACCACGACCCTTCTCCTCAACACGCTATCTGACCTTGGCTTCACAGACTCCGTCCTCTCCTGGTTCTCCTCTTATCTCTTCGGTCGTTCATTCTCAGTCTCTTTCTCAGGCTCCTCCTCCCCCTCCCATCCTATTACTGTGGGGGATCCCCAAGGTTCAGTGCTTGGTCCCCTTCTGTTCTCGATCTACACGCACTCCCTTGGTGACCTTATTCGCTCCCACGGCTTCAACTATCGTCTCTACGCTGATGACACCCTGATTCACATCTCTGCCCCTGCTCTCTCCCCCTCTCTCCAGGCTCGCATCTCCTTCTGCCTCCAGGACATCTCCATCTGGATGTCTGCCCGCCACCTAAAGCTCAACATGTCGAAGACTGAACTCCTTGTCTTCCCTCCCAAACCCTGCCCTCTCCCTGACTTTCCCAACGTGTTGACCGCACTACCATCCTTCCCGTCTCACAAGCCCGCAACCTTGGTGTCATCCTCGACTCCGCTCTCTCATTCACCCCTCACATCCAAACCGTCACCCAAACCTGCCGGTCTCAGCTCCACAACATTGCCAAGATCCGCCCTTTCCTCTCCATCCAAACCGCTACCCTCCTCGTTCAAGCTCTCATCCTATCCCGTCTGGACTACTGCACCAGCCTTCTCTCTGATCTACCATCCCCGAGTCTCTCCCCACTTCAATCCATACTTCATACTGCTGCCCGGATTGTCTTTGTCCAGAAACGCTCTGGGAATGTTACTCCCCTCCTCAAAAATCTCCAGTGGCTACCAATTAATCTGACGCATCAGGCAGAAACTCCTCACCCTCGCCTTCAACTGGCTTCACCTCGCCCCCAACTACCTCACCTCCCTTCTCTCCTTCTACAGCCCTGCCCGCACCCTCCGCTCCTCTGCCGCTAATCTCCTCACCGTGCCTCATTTTCGCCTGTCCCGCCGTCTACCCCCTGCCCACGTTATCCCCTGACCTGGAATGCCCTCCCACTGCCCATCTGCCAAGCTAGCTCTCTTTCTCCCTTCAAGGCCCTACTGAGAGCTCATCTCCTCCAGGAGGCCTTCCCAAACTGAGCCCCCTCCTTCCTTTCCCCCTCCTCCCCCTCTCCATCCCCCCATCGTCCCTCCTTCCCGTCCCCACAACACCTGTATATATGTATATATGTTTGTACGTATTTATTACTCTATTTATTTATTCATTTTACTTGTACATATCTATTCTATTTATTTTATTTTGTTAATATGTTTGGTTTTGTTCTCTGTCTCCCCCTTCTAGACTGTGAGCCCACTGTTGGGTAGGGACTGACTCTATATGTTGCCAACTTGTACTTCCCAATTGTTTAGTACAGTGCTCTGCACACAGTAAGCGCTCAATAAATACGATTGATGATGATGATGATGATCCCCCCGCTCCACCTAGGGCTGTCGCCCCCTGCCCTGACTAGGGTTGTTGCCCTCCCCCTTCGTCAAGTGCTATTCCCCTGCTCCGCCTAGGGCTGTGCCCCTGCTCCGCCTAGTGCTGTCCCCCTGCTCCGCCTAGTGCTGTCCCCCCTGCTCTCCCTAGTGCTGTCCCCCCAGCTTAGTGCTGTCTCCCCCGCTTTGTCTAGTGCTATGCCCCGCTCTGCCTAGTGCTGTCGCCCCCTGCCCCGCATAGGGCTGTTGCCCCACTGCCACGCATAGGGCGGTCGCCCCCCCGGCCTGCATAGGGCTGCCCCCCCCCGCCCCGCCTAGGGCTGTCGCCCCCCGTTCCTAGTGCTATCCCCCCGCTCTGCCTAGTGCTGTCCCCCCCACTCTGTCTAGTGCTGCCTGTCTTGTGGCTCAGCGGAAAGAGCCCGGCCTTTGAAGTCAGAGGTCATCGGTTCAAATCCCGGCTCTGCCACGTGTCAGCTGTGTGACTTTGGGCAAGTCACTTCACATCTCTGGGCCTCAATTACTTCCTATGTAAAATGGGGATTAAAACGGTGAGCCCCACGTGTGACAATCTGGTCACCTTGTAAATTCCCCAGCGCTTAGAACAGTGCTTTGCACATAGTAAGCGCATAATAAATGCCATCATCCGCCAAGCTAGCTCTATTCCTCCCTTCAAGGCCCTACTGAGAGCTCACCTACTCCAGGAGGCCTTCCCAGACTGAGCCCCTTCCTTCCTCTCCCCCTCGTCCCCCTCTCCACCCCCCAACTTACCTCCTTCCCTTCCCCACAGCACTATGTATATATGTTTGTACATATTTGTTACTCTATTTATTTATTTATTTATTTTACTTGTACATATCTATTCTATTTATTTTATTTTGTTAGTATGTTTGGTTTTGTTCTCTGTCTCCCCATTTTAGACTGTGAGCCCACTGTTGGGTAGGGACTGTCTCTGTATGTTGCCATCTTGTACTTCCCAAGCGCTTAGTACAGTGCTCTGCACACAGTAAGCGCTCAATAAATACGATTTATGATGATGATAACCCCCCACTCCGCTTAGGGCTGTAGCCCCCTGCCCCGACTAGGGTTTTTGCCCCCCCTGCTCCATCTAGTGCTATGCCTCCCGCCTAGTGCTGTGCCCGTTGATCCGTCTAGTGTTATCCCCCAGCTTTGTCTAGTGCTATTTCCCCGCTCCGTCTAGTGCTATCCCCCTGCTCCGTCTAGTGCTGTCCCCCTACTCCGCCTACTGCTATCCCCTTTCTCTGCCTAGTGCTATCCCCCCCCAGTTCTGCCTAGTGCTGTCCCCCTACTCCGCCTAGTGCTATCCCCCGGCTCCGTCTAGTGCTATCCCCCTGCTGTGTCTAGTGCTATCCCCCTACTCCTCCTAGGGCTTTCACTCCCTACCCTGACTAGGGTTGTTGCCCCCCCCTCCGCTTAGTGCTATCCCCCTGCTCCTCCTAGTGCTATGCCCCCTTCCTAGTGCTGTCACCCCCACTCCGTCTAGTGCTATCCCCCTGCTCCGTCCAGTGCTATCCCCCCGCTCCTCCTAGGGCTGTCGCCCCCCGCCCCCCGCCTAGTGCTGTCGCCCCCTGCCCTGCCTACTGCTGTCATCTCCTGCCCCACCTAGGGCTGTTGCTCCCCTCCCCCGCCTAGAGCTCTCCCACCTGCTCTGCCTAGCGCTATCCCACCGCTCCGTCTAGGGCTATCACCCCCCGCCCCGACAACGGGTGTCGCCCCACCGTTCCGCCTAGTGCTATCCCCCCCCCGCTCTGCCTAGTGCTATCCCGCCGCCTACTGCTGTCCCCCCCCTGCTCCGTCTAGTGCTATCCCTCGGCTCTTTCTAGTGCTATCTCCCCGATCCGCCTAGGGCTGTCGCCCCCTTCCCCGACTAGGATTGTTGCCCCTATGCTCCGTCTACTGCTATCCCCCTGCTCCGCCCAGTGCTATCCCCCCCTCTCTGCCTACTGCTATCCTCCCTGCCTAGTACTGTCCCCCTCGCTGCTTCTAGTGTTATCCCCCATCTCCGTCTAGTGCTATTCCCCTGCTCCGTCTAGTGCTATTCCCCCCGTTCCTCCTAGGGCTGTTGGATCCCGCCCCGTCTAGGGCTGTCGCCCCCCGCCCTGCCTATTGTTGTCGCCCCCTGCCCCGCCTAGGGTTGTCGCCCCCCTGCCCCTCCTAGAGCTGTCCCCCCTGCTCTGCCTAGTGCTATACCCCGCTCCGCCTAGTGCTATCGCCCCGCTCCACCTAGTGCTTTCCCCCCGTTCCGTCTAGTGCTATCCCCCCACTCGGCCTAGGGTTGTCACCCCCGGCTCCGACTACGGTTCTCGCCCCGCTGATCCGGGGCCGGTCTGGAGAGAGCAGGCGGGGTCAAGTCCGGAGAGAACGGGCCAGAGAGAGCCAGAGAGAGAGGGGGGGAAGAACCAGACAGAGAAGGGGTGATAGGACCAGATAGAGAAGGAGAGATAGGACCTTACAGAGAAGGCCAATAGTACTAGAGGGATCGGGGGGGATAGGTCCATACAGAAGAGTGGGGATAGGTCCAGACAGAGCAAAGGGGGGGAATAGTTCCAGATGGAGCAAGGTGGGAATAGTTCCAGACCGAGCAAGGCGGGAATAGTTCCAGACAGAACGGGGGTAGGGGGAATACTTCCAGAAATAGCGAGATGGGGGGGGGGCTTTCCTGACAGATCAGGGTGGGCGGGCAAGTCAGGAGGGAGCGGGAGGGGGCAAGTCCAGAGGGAGCGGGCGGGGGCGGGTACGGAGAGAGGGGGCGGGGGCGGGTCCGGAGAGAAAGGGCGGGGGCGGGTCCGGAGAGAGCGGGCGGGGGCAGGTCCGGAGAGAGCGGGTGGGGGGGGTCCGGAGAGAGCGGGCGGGGGGGTGGTCCAGAGAGAGCCGGGCAGCAGAGCCAGACAGAGAAGGGGGGCAGAACCAGACAGAGAAGGGGTGATAGGACCAGATAGAGAAGGAGAGATAGGACCTTACTGAGAAGCACAATAGGACTAGAGGGAGCGGGTGGGGGGGGGGGGATAGGTCCATACAGAACAGTGGGGATAGGTCCAGACAGAGCAAAGGGGGGGAATAGTTCCAGATGGAGCAAGGCGGGAATAGTTCCAGACCGAGCACGGCGGGAATAGTTCCAGACAGAACGGGGTGGGGGGAAACTTCCCAAAAGAGCAGAGGGCTGGGGCCTGTCCAGAGACAGCCGGGGGGGTGCGGTCCTAAGAGAGCCGTGGGGGGAGCCGGTCTGGAGAGAGCAGGCAGGGTTAAGTCCGGAGAGAGTGGGCTGCAGAGCCAGACAGAGAAGGGGGGCAGAACCAGACAGAGAAGGGGTGATAGGACCAGATAGAGAAGGAGAGATAGGACCTTACATAGAAGGCCAATAGGACTAGAGGGAGCAGGGGTATAGGTCCATACAGAAGAGTGGGGTTAGGTCCAGACCGAGCACAGGGGGGGAATAGTTCCAGATGGAGCAAGGTGGGAATAGTTCCAGACGGAGCAAGGCTGGAATAGTTCCAGACCGAGCAAGGCGGGAATAGTTCCAGACAGAACAGGGGTGGGGGGAATACTTCCAGAAATAGCGGGGTGGGGGAGGGCTGTCCTGAGAGAGCAGGGTGGGCGGGCAAGTCCGGAAGGAGCGGGCGGGGGCAAGTCCAGATGGAGCGGGCGGGGGCGGGTCCTGAGAGAGTGGGCGGGGGCGGTCCGGAGAGAACGGGCGGGGGCGCGTCCGGAGAGAGCGGGTGGGGGCAGGTCCGGAAAGAGCGGGTGGGGGGGGTTCCGGAGAGAGCGGGCGGGGGGGGGTCCGGAGAGAGCCGGGCAGCGGAGCCAGACAGAGAAGGGGGGCAGAACCAGACAGAGAAGGGGTGATAGGACCAGATAGAGAAGGAGAGATAGGAGGACAATAGGACTGGAGGGAACAGGGTGGGGATAGGTCCATACAGAACAGTGGGAATAGGCCCAGACAGAGCACGGAGTGAGGGGGAATAGTTCCAGACAGAGCAAGGCAGGAATGCTTCCAGATGGAGTAAGGCGGAAATAGTTCCAGACAGAATTGGTGGGGTACTTCCAAAAAGAGCAGGGGGGGGGGGCCGGTTCAGAGAAAGCAGAGGGGGGCGGTCCAGTGAGAGTGGGGGAGGTGTGGTACGGAGAGATCAGGGGGGCCCGGTCCCGTGAGAGCAGGGGTGGGGGCAGGTCTGGAGAGAGCGCGGGGGGGGGCGGTCCCGAGAGAGCCGGGCTACAGAGCCGGACAGAGAAGGTTAGCAAAACCAGACAGAGAAGGGGTTATAGGACCAGATAGAGAAGGAGAGATAGGAGCTTACAGAGAAGCACAATAGGGCTAGAGGGAGCAGGTGTTGGGGGGGATAGGTCCATACAGAACAGGGGGAATAGGTTCAGACAGAGCAAAGTGGGGGAATAGTTCTAGATGGAACAAGGCGGGAATAGTTCCAGACAGAACGGGGTGGGGGAAAACTTCCCACAAGAACAGGGGGCCGGGGCCAGTCCAGAGACAGCGGGGGGGGGGCGGTCCTGAGAGAGCCGGGGGGGGGGGGGGCGGTCTGGAGAGATCAGGCAGGGTCAAGTCCGAGAGATCTGGGCTGCAGAACCAGAGATAGAAGGGGGGCAGAACCAGACAAAGAAGGGGTGATAGGACCAGATAGAGAAGGAGAGATAAGTTCTTAAAGAGAAGGAAAATAGGACTAGAGGGAGTAGGGGGGATAGGTCCAGATAGGGCAAAGGGGGTGGGGGGAATGGTTCCAGACAGAATGGCAGGGGGGGAGATACTTCCAGAAGGAGCAGGGGGGTGTCGGGCCTGAGAGAGTGGAGGGGGGTGGTCCAGTGAGAGCGGGTGAAGGGCAGTCCGGAGAGAGCCGGGGGGCCTGGTATGGAGAGAGCGGGCGGGGGCGGGTCCGGAGAGAGCCAGGCTGCAAAGCCAGAGAGCGAAAGGGGGCAGAACCAGACAGAGGAGGGGTGACAGGACCAGATAGAGAAGGAGATGCAGTGCTCTGCACACAGTAAGCGCTCAATAAATAAGATTGAATGAATGAATGCCAACTTGTACTTCCCAAGCGATTAGTACAGTGCTCTGCATACAGTAAGCGCTCAATAAATACGATTGAATGAATGAATGAATGAAAGGAGAGATAGGACCTTACAGAGAAGGACAATAGGACTGGAGGGAACAGGAGGGATAGGGCCATACAGAACAGTGGGGATAGGCCCAGACAGAATAAAGGGGTCGCGGGGGGGGGGGGAATAGTTCCATACAGAGCAAGGCAGGAATACTTCCAGATGGAGCAAGGCGGGAATAGTTCCAGACAGAATGGGGCTGGGGGGTACATCCAGAAAGAGCAGGGAGCTTGCCGGTTCAGAGAAAGCAGAGGGGGGCGGTCCAGTGAGAGTGGCTGAGGTGTAGTCCGGAGAGAGCGGGGGGGCCCGGTCCCGTGAGAGCTGGGGTGGGAGCAGGTCTGGAGAGATCGCGGGGGGGCGGGTCCCGAGAGAGCCGGGCTACAGAGCCGGACAGAGAAGGGTGGCAGAACCAGACAGAGAATGGGTGCTAGGACCAGATAAAGAAGGAGAGATAGGAATTTACTGAGAAGCACAATAGGACTAGAGGGAGCGGGTGTCGGGGGGATAGGTTCATACGGAACAGTGGGGATAGGTCCAGACAGAGCAAAGTGCGGGAATAGTCCCAGATGGAGCAAGGTGGGAATAGTTCCAGACAGAACCGGGTGGGGGGAAACTTCCCAAAAGAGCAGGGGTTGGGGCCGGTCAAGAGACAGCTGGGGGGAGTGGGGCGGTCCTGAGAGAGCCTGGGGGGCGGTCTGGAGAGAGCAGGCGGTGTCGTGTCTGAGAGATCCGGGCTGCAGAGCTAGAGAGAGAAGGGGGGAAGAACCAGAGAAGGGGTGATAGGACCAGATAGAGAAGAAGAGATAGGACCCTAAAGAGAAGGAACATAGGACTAGAGGGAGCAGGGGGGATAGGTCCATACAGAACAGTGGGGATAGGTCCAGACAGAGCAAAGGGGGTGGGGGGGAATACTTCCAGATGGAGCAAGGCGGGAATAGTTCCAGACAGAATGGGGGGAGGGTACTTCCAGATAGAGCAGGGGATGGTGCCGGTTCAGAGAAAGCAGAGGGGGGCGGTCCAGTGAGAGTTGGGGAGGTGTGGTCCGGAGAGAGCGGGGGGGGCCCGGTCCCGTGAGAGCAGGGGTAGGGGCAGGTCTGGAGAGAGCTCGGGGGGCGGCGGGGCAGGTCCCGAGAGAGCCGGGCTACAGAGCCAGACAGAGAAGGGTGGCAGAACCAGACAGAGAAGGGGTGATAGGACCAGATAGAGAAGGAGAGATAGGACCTTACTGAGAAGCACAATAGGACTAGAGGGAGCGGGTGGGGGGGGGGGGGATAGGTCCGTACAGAACAGTGGGGATAAGTCCAGACAGAGCAAACAGGGGTGGGGTGGGGGGATAGTTCCAGATGGAGCAAGGCGGGAATAGTTCCAGACAGAACGGGGTGGGGGGAAACTTCGCAAAAGAGCAGGGGGCTGGGGCCTGTCCAGAGACGGGGGGGGGGGGGGGCGGTCCTAAGAGAGCCGTGGGGGGAGCCGGTCTGGAGAGAGCAGGCAGGGTCAAGTCCGGAGGGAGCGGCTGCAGAGCCAGACAGAGAAGGGGGGCAGAACCAGACAGAGAAGGGGTGATAGGACCAGATAGAGAAGGAGAGATAGGACCTTACATAGAAGGCCAATAGGACTAGAGGGAGCAGGGGTATAGGTCCATACAGAAGAGTGGGGATAGGTCCAGACCGAGCACAGGGGGGGAATAGTTCCAGATGGAGCAAGGTGGGAATAGTTCCAGACGGAGCAAGGCTGGAATAGATCCAGACCGAGCAAGGCGGGAATAGTTCCAGACAGAACAGGGGTGGGGGGAATACTTCCAGAAATAGCGGGGTGGGGGGGGGGCTGTCCTGAGAGAGCAGGGTGGGCGGGCAAGTCTGGAGGGAGCGGGCGGGGGCAAGTCCAGATGGAGCGGGCGGGGGCAGGTCCTGAGAGAGTGGGCGGGGGCGGTCCGGAGAGAACGGGCGGGGGCGGGTCCGGAGAGAGCGGGCGGGGGGGGGGTCTGGAGAGAGCGGGGCAGCAGAGCCAGACAGAGAAGGGGGACAGAACCAGCCAGAGAAGGGGTGATAGGACCAGTTAGAGAAGGAGAGATAGGACCTTAAAGGGAAGGAAAATAGGACTAGAGGGAGCAGGGTGGATAGGTCTATACAGAACAGTTGGCATAGGTCCAGACAGAGCAAAGGGGGTGGGCGGGAATAGTTCGAGACAGAATGGTCGGGGGTGGGGGAGAGATACTTCCAGAAAGAGCAGGGGAGGTGCCGATCCTGAGAGAGTAGAGGGGGGCGGTCCAGTGAGAGTGGGTGAGGGGCGGTCCGGAGAGAGCCGGTGGGCCCGGTCTGGAAAGAGTGGGCGGGGGCGGGTCCGGAGAGAGCCAGGCTGCAGAGCCAGAGAGCGAAGGGGGGCAGAACCAGACAGAGAAGGAGAGATAGGACCTTACAGTAAAGGACAATAGGACTGGAGGGAACAGGGGTATCGGTCCATAAAAAAAAGTGGGGATAGGCCCAGACGGAACAAAGTGGAGGGGAGAATAGTTCCAGACAGAGCAAGGCAGGAATACTTCCAGATGGAGCAAGGCGGGAATAGTTCCAGTCAGAATTGTGGCGGGGGGGTACTTCCAAAAAGAGCAGAGGGGGTGCCGGTTCAGAGAAAGCAGATGAGGCCGGTCCAGTGAAAGTGGGTGAGGTGTGGTCCGGAGAGAGCGGTGGGGCCCGGTCACGTGAGAGCAGGAGTGGGGGCAGGTCTGGAGAGAGCGCGGGGGGGGGGGGGGGCGGGGCGGGTCCCGAGAAAGCCGGGCTACAGAGCCAGACAGAGAAGGGTGGCAGAACCAGACAGAGAAGGGGTGATAGGACCAGATAGAGAAGGAGAGATAGACCTTACAGAGAAGCACAATACGACTAGACGGAGTGGTTGGGAGGGGGGGATAGGTCCATACAGAACAGTGGGGATAGGTCCAGACAGAGCAAAGGGGGGGAATAGTTCCAGATGGAGCAAGGCGGGAATAGTTCCAGACATAACGGGGTGGGGGGGAAACTTCCCAAAAGAGCAGAGGGCTGGGGCCTGTCCAGAGACATTGGGTGGGGGGTGGGGCGGTCCTGACAGAGCCGTGGGGGGGGCCGGTCTGGAGAGAGCAGGCAGGGTTAAGTCCGGAGAGAGCGGGCTGCAGAGCCAGACAGAGAAGGGGGGGCAGAACCAGACAGAGAAGGGGTGATAGGACCAGATAGAGAAGGAGAGATAGGACCTTACAGAGAAGGCCAATGGGACTAGAGGGAGCAGGGAGGATAGGTCCATACAGAAGAGTGGGGATAGGTCCAGACAGAGCAAAGTGGGGGAATAGTTTCAGATGGAGCAAGGTGGGAATAGTTCCAGACGGAGCAGGGCGGGAATAGTTCCAGACCGAGCAAGGTGGGAATAGTTCCAGACAGAACGGGGGTCGGGGGAATAGTTCCAGAAATAGCGGGGGGTGGGCTGTCCTGAGAGAGTAGGTAGGCGGGCAAGTCAGGAGGGGGCGGGTCCGGAGAGAGCAGGCGGGGAGGGGTCCGGAAAGAGTTGGGCAGGAGAGCCAGACAGAAAAGGGGGACAGAACCAGACAGAGAAGGGGTGATAGGACCAGATAGAGAAGGAGAGATAGGACGTTACAGAGAAGGCCAATAGAACTAGAGTGAACAGGGGGGATAGGTTCAGCAGGGTGGGCGGGTAAGTACAGAGGGACCTAGCAGGGGCAGGTCCAGAGAGAGCAGGCTGTGGCGGGACCAGAGGGAGCGGGCGGGGGCGGGTCCGGTGGGAGCGGACGGGGCCGGGTCCGGAGGGAGCGAGTGGGGGCGGGTCCTGAAGGAGCGGGCCGGGGCGTGTCCGGAGGGAGCTAGGCTGCAGTGCCAGAGAGCGAAGGGGGGCAGAACCAGACAGAGGAGGGGTGATAGGACCAGATAGAGAAGGAGAGATAGGACCTTAAAGGGAAGGAAAATAGGACTAGAGGGATCGGGGGGATAGGTCCATACAGAACAGTGGGGATAGGTCCAGATAGAGCAAAGGGGGTGGGGGGATTACTTCCAGACAGAATGGAGGGGGGAAACTAGATACTTCCAGAAAGAGCAGGGGGGGTGCCGGTCCTGAGAGAGTGGTGGTGGGCGGTCCCGAGAGAGCCGGGGGGGGCACGGTCCGGAGAGAGCGGGCAGGGGTAGGTCCGGAGAGAGCGGGCAGGGGCGGGCCCGGAGAGAGCCAGGCTGCTGAGCCAGAGAGCGAAGTGGGGCAAAACCAGACAGAGGAGGGGTGAACTCCTTGACTTCCCTCCCAAACCCTGCCCTCTCCCTGACTTTCCCATCTCTGTTGACAGCACTACCATCCTTCCCGTGTCACAAGCCCGCAACCTTGGTGTCATCCTTGACTACGCTCTCTCATTCACCCCCCACATCCAAGCCGTCACCAAAACCTGCCGGTGTCAGCTCCGCAACATTGTCAAGATCCGCCCTTTCCTCTCATCCTTACCGCTACCCTGCACGTTCAAGCTCTCATCCTATCCCGTCTGGACTACTGCATCAGCCTTCTCTCTCATCTCCCATCCTCGTGTCTCTTTCCACTTCAATCCATACTTCATGCTGCTGCCCGGATTGTCTTTGTCCAGAAAAGCTCTGGGCATGTTACTCCCCTCCTCAAAAATCTCCAGTGGCTACCAATCAATCTGCGCATCAGGCAGAAACTCCTCACCCTGGGCTTCAAGGCTCTCCATCACCTCGCCCCCTCCTACCTCACCTCCCTTCTCTCCTTCTACAGCCCACCCCGCACCCTCCACTCCTCTGCCGCTATTCCCCTCACCGTACCTCGTTCTCGCCTGTCCCGCCATCGACCCCCGGCCCACGTCATCCCCCGGGCCTGGAATGACCTCCCTCTGCCCATCCGCCAAGCTAGCTGTCTTCCTCCCTTCAAGGCCCTACTGAGAGCTCACCCCTGCAGGAGGCCTTCCCAGACTGAGCCCCTTCCTTCCTCTCCCCTTCATCCCCCTCTCCATCCCCCCATCTTACCTTCTTCCCTTCCCCAAAGCACCTGTATATATGTATATATGTTTGTACATATTTATTACTCTATTTATTTATTTATTTATTTTACCTGTACATATCTATTTTATTTATTTTATTTTGTTAGTATGTTTGATTTTGTTCTCTGTCTCCCCCTTTTAGACTGTGAGTCCACTGTTGGGTAGGGACTGTCTTTATATGTTGCCAACTTGTACTTCCCAAGCGCTTAGTACAGTGCTCTGCACACAGTAAGCGCTCAATAAATACGATTGATTGATTGACAGGACCAGATACAGAAGGAGAGATAGGACCTTACAGAGAAGGACAATAGGACCGGCGGGACGAGGGGGGATAGGTCCATACAGAACAGTTGGGATAGACCCAGACAGAGCAAAGATGGGGGGAATAGTTCCAGACAGAGCAAGGCAGGAATAATTCCAGATGGAGCAAGGCAGGAATAGTTCCAGACAGAATGGCTGGGAGGCGGGGTACTTCCAAAAAGAGCAGGGGTTGGGGTGCCGGTTCAAAGAAAGCAGACGGGGGCGGTCCAGTGAGAGTGGGTGAGGTGTGGTCCTGAGAGAGCGGGGCCCGGTCACGTGAGAGCTGGGGTGGGTGCAGGTCTGGAGAGAACGCGGGGGGGGGGGGGGCTGGGGCGGGTCCCGAGAGAGCCGGGCTACAGAGCCAGACAGAGAAGGGTTGATAGGACCAGATAGAGAAGGAGAGATAGGACCGTACAGAGAAGCACAATAGGACTAGAAGGAGCGGGTTGGGTGGGGGGGGGGGGGATAGGTCCATACAGAACAGTGGGGATACGTCCAAAAAGAGCAAATGCGGGGGGACAGTTCCAGACGGAGCAAAGCGGGAATAGTTCCAGACAGAACAGGGTCGGGGGGAAATTACCACAAGAGCGGGGGGCTGGGGTTGGTCCATAGACAGCGGGGGTGGGGGTGCGGTCCTGAGAGAGCCGGAGGGGGCCGGTCTGGAGAGAACAGGTGGGGTCAAGTCCGAGAGATCCGGGCTGCAGAACCAGAGAGAGAAAGGGGGCAGAACCAGAAAGAGACGGGGTGATAGGACCAGATAGAGAAGGAGAGATAGGACCTTAAAGAGAAGGAAAATAGGACTAGAGGGAGCAGGGGGGATAGGTCCATACAGAACAGTGGGTGTCCAGACAGAGCAAAGGGGGTGGGAGGGAATAGTTCCAGACAGAATTGCGGGGGGCGGGGGGAAGATACTTCCAGAAAGAGCAGGAGGGGTGCCGATCCTGAGAGTGTGGAAGGGGGCGGTCCAGTGAGAGAGGATGAGGGTCGGTCCGGAGAGAGCGGGGGGGGGGGCCCGGTCCGAAGAGAGCGGGTGGGGGCGGGTCCAGAGAGAGCGGGCGGGGGCAGTACGGAGAAAGCCGGGAGGCAGAGCCAGACAGAGAAGGGGGGGCAGAACCAGACAGAGAAGGGGGGCAGAACCAGACAGAGAAGGAGTGATATAATAATGGCATTTGTTAAGCGCTTACTATGTGCAAAGCACTGTTCTAAGCGCTGAGTGATAGAACCCGGTAGAGAAGGAGAGATAGGACCTTACGGATAAGGACAATAGGACTAAAGGGAGCAGGGAGCATAAGTCCATACAGAACAGTGGGGATAGGTCCAGACGGAGCAAGGGGCGGGGGGAATAGTTCCAGACAGAA
This sequence comes from Tachyglossus aculeatus, assembly GCF_015852505.1. Taxonomy (NCBI): domain Eukaryota; kingdom Metazoa; phylum Chordata; class Mammalia; order Monotremata; family Tachyglossidae; genus Tachyglossus; species Tachyglossus aculeatus. The sequence goes on along the minus strand of NW_024044922.1, from coordinate 55,560 downwards.
CGGTGGTGGGGGGGAGTACTTCCAGAGAAAGCGGGGGGGGGGGGGGGGGGCGGGTCCGGAGAGAGCAGGCAGGGCATTTCCGGAGAGAGCAGGCAGGGGCGGGTCCGGACAGAGCGGGCGTGGGCGTGTCCGGAGAGAGACGGGCTACAGAGCCAAATAGAGAAGGGTGGCACAACCAAACAGAGAAGGGGTGATAGGACGATTTAGAGAAGGAGAGATAAGACCTTGCAGAGAAGGACAATAGGACTAGAGGGAGCAGGGGGAATTGGTCCATACAGAACACTGGGGATAGGTCCAGACAAAGCAAAGCCGGGGAATACTTCCAGAAGGTGCAAGGCGGGAATACTTCCAGACAGAATGGGGGGGGGGGGGGCGTGGAAATACTTCCCGAAAGAGCAGGGGGGACGGTCCAGTGAGAGTTGGGGGGGGGGGCTGTCCAGAGAGATCAGGGGGGGAGGGAGGTCCGGAGGGGGGGGCGGGTCCGGAGAGAACCGGGCTGCAGAGCCAGGCAGAGAATGGGGGCAGAACCAGAAAGAGAAGGGGTGATAGGACCAGAGAGAGAAGGAGACACAGGACCTTACAGAGAAGGCCAATAGGACTAGAGGGAACAGGGGGCATAGGTCCATACAGAACAGTGGGGGTAGGTCTAGACAGAGCAAAGGGGGGCGGGGAGAATAGTTCCAGACTGAGCAAGGGGGGAATAGTTCCAGACTGAGCAAAGCGGGAATAGTTCTAGACGGAAAAAGGCGGGAATACTTCCAGAGAAAGCAAGGTGGGCATAGTTCCAGAAGGAGTGTGGAGAGAGCCGGCGGGGGCAATTCTGAAGGGAACTGGGGGGGACAAGTGGGAAAGGAACAAGGGGGGCAGGTCCGGAGGGATTGGGGGGGAGCAGGTCCGGAGGGAGCGAGCGAGGCAAGTCCCGAGGGAGCGGGGGGGGGGGGGGGCATGTCTGGAGAGAGCCGGACTGCAGAACCAAACAAAGAAGGGGGGCAGAACCAGACAGAAAAGGGGTGATAGGACCATGTAGAGAAGGAGAGATAGGACCTTACAGAGAAGGACAATAGGACTAAAGGGAGCAGGGAGCATAGGTCCATACAGAACAGTGTGGATAGGTCCGGATGGAGCAAGGGGAGAGAATACCTCCAGAAACAGCGGGGGGGGGGGCGGTCACGAGAGGAGGGGCCCGGTCCAGAGAGAGCGGGGGAGGGAACCGGTCCAGAGAGAGCAGGTGGGGCATGTCCGGAGGGAGCAGGCGGGGGCTGGCCCAGAGGGAGCCGGGCTGCAGAGCCAGACAGAGAAGGGGTGATAGAACCAGTTAGAGAAGGAGAGATAGGACATTACAGAGAAGGACAATAGGACTAGAGGGAGAAGGGGGAATAGGTGCAGACGGAGCAAAGTGGGGGGGGGATAGTTCCAGATGGAGTAGGGAGGGAATATTTCCGGACAGAACGGGGTGGGGGGGAATACTTCCCGAAAGAAAGTGGGGGGGGGGGGGGCAGAGACAGCGGGGTGGGGCGGTCCAGCGAGAGCGGGGGGGGGGATCCAGAGAGAGCTGGGCTGCAGAATTCATACAGAACAGTGGGGATAGGTCCAGGCAAAGCAAAGGGGGGAGAATAGTTCCAGACGGAGCAAGGCAGGAATAGTTCCAGATAGAACGGGGGGCCAGGGGGGAATACTTCCAGAAAGAACAGGGGGGGGTGTCGGTCCAGAGACAGCGGGGCGGCGTGGGGGGGGAAGCGATCCAGTGAGAGCGGTTGGGGGGTGGTCGGGAGAGAGCGGGGAGGTCCTGTCCAGAGAGAGCAGGAGGGGGGCAGGTCCGGAGAGAGCCGGACGGCAGAGCCAGACAGAGAAAGGGGGCAGAACCAGACAGAGAAGGGGTGATAGGACCAGGTAGAGAAGGAGAGATAGGACTTTACAGAGAAGGACAGTAGGACTAAAGGGAGCAGGGAGCATAGGTCCATACAGAACAGTGGGGATAGGTCTAGAAGGAGCAAGGGGGGCGGGGAATAGTTCCAGACAGAAGGGGGGGATACTTCCAGAAAGAGCGGGGGGGCGGACCAGAGACAGCACAGGAGGCAGTCCCGGGGCGGGGGGGAGGGTGGTCCAGAGAGAGCGGGGAGGGGGCCTGTCCGCTGAGGGGGGGTGGGCGGGTCCGGGGAGAGCGGGCGGGGGTGGGTCCAGAGAGAGCCGGGCAGCAGAGCCAGAGAAAGGGGGCAGAACCAGACAGAGAAGGGGTGATAGGACCAGTTAGAAAAGGAGAAATAGAAACTTACAGAGAAGGACAGTACGACTAGAGGGAGAAGGGGTGATAGGTCCAGACAAAGCAAAGGCGGGGAATACTTCCAGAGGGAGCATGGCGGGAATAGTTCCAGACAGAATGAGGAAGGGGGGAATCCTTCCAGGCAGAGCAAGGCGGGAATACTTCCAGACAGAATGGGGAGGGGGCGTGGAAATACTTCCAGAAAGAGCGGGGTGGGAGCACTCCAGTGACAGTTAAGGGGGGGCCTGTCTAGAGAGAGCGGGGGGGGGGGGGCGGTCCAAAGAGAGTGGGGTGGGGGGGTCGGCCTAGAGAGAGCGGGGGGGTGGGGCCAGAGAAAGCCGCTGGGGCCGGTCAGGAGAGAGCAGGGAGGCAGGTCCAGGGTGAGCCGGGGTGTGGGGGGGGCTGGTCCAGAGAGAGCCGGGGAGGCAGCCCAGAGAGAGCAGGGGAGCAGGTCCACAGAGAGCAGGGAAGGAGGTCCAGGGATATCAGGGGAGGAGGTCCAGGGAGAGCAGGAGGGGCATGTCCAGAGGGGGCGGGGGGGATGTCCAGAAACGGCGAGATGGGCATTTCCAAAGAGGGCGGGGGGGCCTGTCCAGAGAGGGCAGGGGGCGGGCAGGGCCAGAGATGGAGGGGCAGTCCAGAGACAGCAGGGCATATAGGTCCAGAGAGGGCGGGGGTGCAGGTCCAGAGAGGGTTGGAGGGGTCCAGAGAAAGCTGTGGGGGGGGTCCAGAGAAAGCTGGGGGGAGGGTGGTCTAGAGACAGCAGGGGAGGCCAGTCCAAGAGAGCAGGGGAAGCTGGTCCAGGGAGAACGGGGCGGGGGGCAATTCCAGAGAAGGTCAGGGGGGGTAGGTCCAGAGAGGGCAGGGGCATCGGTCCTGAGGGGGCGGGGGCAGGCAGGTCCAGTTAGGGAGGTGGGGGGGCGCCATTTGATAGAGAGCAGGGGGAGGCAGGTCCAGAGAGAGCAGGGGGGTATGTCCAGAGAGAGCGGGGGGGCAGGTCCAGAGAGAGCGAGGGTGGGCAGATCCAGAGAGAGAAGGGGGGTACGTCTAGAGAGAGAAGGGGGGCAAGTCCAAAGAGGGTTGGGGGTAGCAGACACAGCGGGGAGGGCAGGCCCAGAGAGGGCGGGGTGGGGGAGGCCATTCCAGAGATAGCTGGGGTGTGCCGGTCCAGAGAGAGCAGGGGAGGAAGGCAGGAAGGGCATGTCCAGAGACCACAATGGGGCTGGTCCAGAGACGGCGGGGGGTGGGGAGGGCGGTCCAGAGATGGCAAGGGGGGCTTGTCCAGAGACAACAGGGCATATAGGTGCAGAGAAGGTTGGGGGGCAGGGCCAGAGGGGGCAGGGGGCATGACCAGAAAGAGAGGGTTGGGCCTCTGCGGAGAGAGCAGGTGGGGTCAGTCCGGAGAGAGCAGAGAGGCAGGTCCAGGTCCAGATAGACAGAGCGGGGTGGGGGCGGTCCAGAGAGAGCTGTGGGGATGTGGCAGATCCAGAGAGAGAGTGAGGGGGCAGATCCAGAGAGAGAGCAGGGGGGGCAGATCCAAAGAGACAGCAGGGGGGGGGCGATCCAGAGACAGCAGAGGGGGGGCGGTCCTTAGACGGCGGGGGAGGCAGGTCCAGGGAGAGTGGGGAGCCCCCCGCCTGCTGTGGTCCTGCCCCCTGCCCCCTCTGGCCCTGCCCCCCCGCCCTCTCTGGCAGGCAGGTCCAGAGTGAGGCGTGGGGGTTGTCTGTCCATAGAGATCTGGGGGGGTGGCCGGTCCAGAGAGAGCCCAAGGTGGGGTGGGGTCCAGAGAGAGCAGGGGAGGAGGTCCAGGGAGAGCAGGAGGGGCATGTCTAGAGAGGGCGGGGGGGAAATGTTCAGAAAGGGCAGGGGGACATTTCCAGAGAGGGCGGGGGGGCCGGGCCAGAGAGGGCGGGGGGGCCGGTCCAGAGAGGGCAGGGGGTGGGCAGGACCAGAGATGCAGGGGAAGTCCAGAGAGAGCAGGGCATATAGGTCCAGAGAGGGCGGGTGGAGGGCAGGTCTAGAAAGGACGGGGGGGCAGGTCCAGAGAGAGCTGGGGGTGGGGTCCAGAGAAAGCTGGGGGGGGCAGTCCAGAGAGAGCTGCGGGGGTGTCTAGAGACAGCAGGGGAGGCCAGTCCAGAGAGAGCAGGGGGGTCAATTCCAGAGAAGGTCAGGGGGGCAGATCCAGATACAGCGGGGGGAGCACCATTAGATAAAGCCAGGGAACAGGAGGGCAGGTCCAGAGAGAGCAGGGGGACAGGTCCAGAGAGGGCGGGGGGGCAGGTCCAGGGAGAGCGGGGGGGCAGGTCCAGAGAGGGTTGGGGGGAGCAGACAGAGCGGGGAGGGCAGGTCCAGAGAGGGCGGGATGGAGGAGGCCATTCCAGAGATAGCTGGGGGGTGCCGGTCCAGAGAGAGCAGGGGAGGAAGGCAAGGGGGGTATGTCCAGAGACGGCGGGGGGTGGGGGAGGCGGTCCAGAGACAACAGGGAATGTAGGTGCAGAGAGGGTGGGGGGCAGGGCCACAGAGGGCAGGGCCAGAGAGAGGGGGGTGGGCCTCTGTGGAGAGAGCATGTCCGGAGAGAGCAGGGAGGCAGTCCAGGTCCAGATAGTTGGGGGGGGTCCAGAGAGACCCGGGGGGGGGGTGCAGATCCAGAGAGAGACTGGTGGGGCAGATCCAGAGACGGCAGAGGCGGGGCCGGTACAGAGACGGCAGGGGGGAACGTCCAGGGAGAGTGGGGTTCCCCCCCTGCTCGCTGTGGTCATGCCACCATGCCCCCTTTGTCCCTGCCCCCTGGCGGGGGGGCGATCCAGAGAGGGCAGGGGCCTGACAGGGCCAGAGACAGCGGGGGTGGGGGGGTTCAGAGACGGCTGGGGGACCCGGTCCAGAGACGGCAGGGCATATAGGTACAGAGAGGGCAGGGGCACAGGGGGCAGGTGGCAGGGCCACGGAGGGCAGGGGGGCAGGGCCAGAGAGAGAGGGGTGGGCCGCTGCAGAGAGAGCGGTGGGGGGCGGTCCAGAGAGAGCAGGGGGGCAGATCCAGAGGTGGGGGGCAGGTCCAGAGAATGCAGTGGGAGCAGGTCCAGAGATGGCGGGGAGAGCAGGTCCAGAGAGAGTGGGGTGGCGGGTCCAGTCCAGAGATAGCTGGGGGGTGCCGGTCCACAGAGAGTAGGGTGGGGGCGGTCCAAAGAGAGCAGGGGAGGAAGGCGCGGGGGCATGTCCAGAGATGGCGGGGTGGGGGCGGTCCAGAGACGGCGGGGGGGGCGTTCAAGAGACAGCAGGGCATATAGGTGCATAGAGGGCGGGAGAGGGTAGGGCCACAGGGGACAGGGTGGGCAGGGCCAGAGAGAGCAGGAGGGAAGGTCCAGAGAGAGCAGGGGAGGAAAGCAGGGGGGGGGGGGCATGTCCAGAGATGGCGGGGGGGCTGTCCAGAGACAGCAGGGGAGCTGGTCCAGAGACAGCAGGGCATATAGGTGCAGAGAGGGCGGGGGGGCAGAGCCAGGGGGGCAGGGCCACAGAGGGCAGGGCCAGAAGGACAGGGGTGGGCCACTGCAGAGAGAGCGGGGGGGCCAGTCCAGAGACAGCAGGGAAACAGTTCCATGGTGAGCCGGGGGGGGGGGCTGGTCCAGAGAGAGCCAGGCGGGTGGCAGTCCAGAGAGAGCAGGGAAACAGGTCTAGAGAGAGCAGGGGTGGAGGTCCAGGGAGAGCAGGAGGGGCATGTCCAGAGAGGGCGGGGGAGGATGTCCAGAAAGGGCGGGAGGGGCATTTCCAGAGATGGGGGGCATTTCCGGGAGACAGCAGGGGGACCGGTCCAGAGAGGACCGGGGGTGGGGGGGACCAGTCCAGAGAGGGCAGGGGGTGGGCAGGGCCAGAGATGGTGGGGCAGTCCAGAGAGAGCAGGGCATATAGGTCCAGAGAGGGCAGGGGGTGGGGGGGAGGTCCAGAGAGGGCAGGGGTAGCAGATCTAGAGAGGACAGGGGGTGCAGGTCCAGAGAGAGCTCGGGGGCGGTCCAGAGAAAGCTAGTGGGGAGAGAGCTGGGGGGGGGGGAGGGGTCTAGAGACAGCAGGGGAGTTCCAGTCAGGAGAGAGCAAGGGAAGCCGGTCCAAGGAGAACAGGGGGGTCAATTCCAGAGAAGGTCGAGGGGGCAGGTCCAGAGATGGCAGGGGCATCGGTCCAGAGGGGGCGGGGCAGGCAGGTCCAGATACAGCGGGGGGAGCGCCATTCGATAGAGCCCGGGGGGGGGGGGGCAGGTCCAGAGAGAACAGGAGGGCAGGTCCAGAGAGGGCTGGGTGGTGCAGGTCCAGAGAGGGAGGGGGGCAGGTCCAGAGAGAGCGGGGGGCAGGTCCAGGGAGAGCAGGGGGGCAGGACCAGAGAGGGTTGAGGGGGAGCAGACAGAGCAGGGAGGGCAGGTCCAGAGAGGGCGGGGTGGGGGAGGACATTCCAGAGCTAGCTGGAGGGTGCCGGTCCAGAGAGAGCAGGGGAGGAAGGCAGGGGGGGCATGTCAAGAGACGTCGGCGGGTGGGGGAGGCAGTCCAGAGACAGCAGGGGGGCCGGTCCAGAGACAACAGGGCTTATAGGTGCAGAGAGGGTAGGGGGGCAGGGCCACAGAGGGCAGGGGAGGCAGGGCCAGAGAAAGAGGGGTGGGCAGTGAGGCAGCCAGCCCGGAGAGAGCAGGGAGGCAGGTCCAGGTCCAGATAGACGGGGGGCGCGGGGGGCGGTCCAGAGAGAGCGGTTGGGGGGCAGGGGGCAGATCCGAGAGAGACGGGTGGGGCAGATCCAGAGATGGCAGGGGGGGCCGGTCCAGAGACTGCAGGGGGGCAGGTCCAGGGAGAGTGGGGGGTCCTCCCCCTGCCCACTGTGGTCATGCCCCCCTGCCCCCTCTGGTCCAGGTCTGGTCTGGAGTGCGGAGTGAGGCGCTGAGGCGGGCCGGCCCTGAGGGAGCTGGCCGGGCCCCGAGGGCCGCCCGCCCGCCCGCCCGTCCGTCCCCGTTGTCCGGTCCATCGTGTCCGGCCTCCTCCGGCCCGTCTGTGACCCCTCAACCCCACGACCACGGGAGCCCGGGCCACCGGACTCCAGACAAAGGTGCAGGGGAAGCCGGCCTTTGCCCGGGCAGAGCACACCCAACGTCGTCATGAAGGCCCTGGATGAGCCCCCCTACTTGACCGTGGGCACAGACGTCAGCGCGAAGTACCGAGGAGCTTTCTGCGAGGCCAAGATCAAGACCGCCAAGAGACTGGTCAAAGTCAAGGTAACGTTTCGGCACGACTCTTCGACAGCGGAAGTACAGGATGACCACATCAAGGGCCCTTTAAAGGTGGGCGCTGCTGTGGAAGTGAAGAACGCAGATGGAGCATATCAGGAAGCTGTCATCAATAAACTGACGGACGCAAGTTGGTATACTGTAGTTTTCGATGACGGCGACGAGAAAACACTCAGACGCTCTTCCCTGTGCCTGAAAGGGGAAAGACATTTTGCTGAAAGCGAGACACTAGACCAGCTCCCTCTCACCAACCCCGAACATTTTGGCACGCCAGTCATAGGGAAGAAAACAAACCGGGGACGGCGGTCTAACCATATCCCAGAAGAAGAATCCTCGTCATCTTCCAGCGACGAAGATGAAGACGACCGGAAACAAATCGATGAACTACTCGGAAAAGTGGTCTGCGTGGACTACATTAGCCTGGATAAAAAGAAAGGTCCAGGATTTCCAGCGCTGGTGGTCTGCCCGGATTGCAGCGACGAGATTGTGGTGAAAAAGGACAACATCCTGGTCCGTTCCTTCAAGGATGGCAAATTCTCCTCTGTCCCCCGGAAAGACGTCCAGGAAATTAGTAGCGACGCCGCGCCGAAGCCCGATGCCGTGTTAAAACTAGCCCTTTCCACTGAGCCGTGCTGCCTCGCTGTGCCTCAGTTCCCTCATCTGGAAAATGGGGATTGGGTCTGTGAGCCCCATGTGGGACAACCTGATTACCTTGTATCTCTCCCAGTGCTTAGAACGGTGCTTGGCACATAGTAAGCGCTTAACAAATACCAAATTATTATTATTATCATTATTATTATTATTATTATTACTCTTCCCACCCCTTCAAGCCTTATCGAAGCCTTATCCTGTATATATGTATATATGTTTGTACGTATTTATTACACTATTTATTTTGCTTGTACATACCTACTCTATTTTATTTTGTTAATGTGTTAATTGATTGATTAATTAATTAATGGAAATGCAGTCATGATTCAGCACCTGTATATATGTATATATGTTTGTACGTATTTATTACTCTATTTATTTTATTTGTACATATTTATTCTACTTATTTTATTTTGTTAATATGTTTTGTCTGTCTCCCCCTTCTAGACTGTGAGCCCGCTGTTGGGTAGGGACCGTCTCTATATGTTGCTGACTTGGACTTCCCAATCGCTTAGTACAGTGCTCTGCACACAGTAAGCGCTCAATAAATACAACTGAATGAATGAATGAATGAATGAATGAATGGTACTGCCCCCCCCACCCTCTCTGGCAGGCAGGTCCAGAGAGAGCCGGGGGTGTGGGGGCTGGTCCAGAGAGAGCCCGGGGGGCAGTGGCCGGTCCAGAGAGAGCCGAGGAGGAGGTCCAGGGAGAGCAGGAGGGGCATGTCCAGAGAAGGTGGAGGGGATATTTCCAGAGAGGGCGGGGGGGGGGGCGATCCAGAGAGGGCAGGGGGCTGGCAGGGCCATAGGCAGCAGAGGGGGGGGGGCGTTTAGAGACGGCCGTGGGAGCCGGTCCAGAGATGGCAGGGCATATAGGTGCAGAGAGAGCAGGGCCAGAGTGGGCAGGGCCACAGAGAGCCGGGGGGGGGGGCAGGGCCAGAGAGAGAGGGGTGTGCCACTGTAGAGAGAGCAGGGGGGTCGGTCCAGAGAGAGCAGGGGGTCAGATCCAGAGAGAGCAAGGGGGCAGATCCAGAGAGAGCAAGGGGGCAGATCCAGGGGGCTGGGGGAGGCAGGTCCAGAGATGGCGGGGAGGGCAGGTCCAGAGAGGATGGGGTGGCGAGTCCAGTCCAGAGATAGCTGGGGGGTGCTGGTCCACAGAGAGCAGGGTGGGGGTGGTCCAAAGAGAGCAGGGGAGGAAGGCGAGGGGGCATGTCCAGAGATGGTGGAGTGGGAGCGGTCCAGAGACAGCAGGGGGGGCTGGTCAAGAGACAGCGGGGCATTTAGGTGCAGGCAGGGCGGGGGGCAGGGCCAGAGAGAGCAGGAGGACAGGGCCAGAGAGAGCAGGAGGGCAGGTCCATGGTGGGGGGGCAGGTCCAGAGAGAGCAGGGGGGTCGCAGGTCCCGAGAAAGCGGAGGGAGGGGGGAGGTCCAGAGAGGGGAGAGGAGAAGGTCCAGAGAGAGCAGGGGAGAAGGTCCAGAGAGGGCAGTGGCGGGGGCTGGTCCAGAGACGTCGGAGGGAGCAGGTCCAGAGAGGGTGGGGGGGAGCAGGTCCAGAGAGAGTGAGGGGGACCAGGTCCAGAATGGGCAGGGAGGGCAGATCGGGGCGGGGGGCAGTCCAAAGAGGGCGGGGAGGGCGGGTCCAGAGAGGGCGGGGTGGGGGGGGTCCAGTCCAGAGATAGCTGGGGGGTGCTGGTGCACAGAGAGCATGGTCGGGGCGGTCCAAAGAGAGCAGGGGAGGAAAGCAGGGGGGGCATTTCCAGAGATGGCGGGGGGGGGGGGCGGTCCAGAGACGGCAGGGCATATAGGTGCAGAGAGGGCAGGTGGGGCAGAGCCAGGGGGGCAGGGCCACAGAGGTCAGGGGGGGCAGGGCCATAAGGAGAGGGGTGGGACACTGCAGAGAGAGCAGGGGGGGGCAGTCCGGAGAGAGCCGTGGAGGGGGCGGGTCCAGAGAGAGCAGGGGAGCAGATCCAGAGAGAGCAGGGAAGGAGGTCCAGGGAGAGCAGGAGGGGCATTTCCAGAGAGGGCGGGGGACCGGTCATAGAGGGCAGGGGGCGGGCAGGGCCAGAGATGGCGGGGCAGTCCAGAGAGAGCAGGGCATATAGGTCCGGAGGGGGGGAGGGGAGGTCCAGAGAGGGCAGGTGTAGCAGGTCTAGAGAGGACAGGGTGGGCAGGTCCAGAGAGCTCGGGGGGGTAAAGAGAAAGCTGGTGGGGGCAGTCCAGAGAGAGCTAAGGGGGGTGTCTAGAGACAGCAGGGGAGGCCAGTCCGGGGAGAACAGGGGAGGCCAGTCCGGGGAGAACAGGGGGGTCAATTCCAGAGAAGGTTGGGGGGCAGGTCCAGAGAGGGCAGGGGCAGGCAGGTCCAGATACAGCGGGGGGAGCGCCATTCGATAGGCTGAGGGGGCAGGTCCAGAGAGAACAGGAGGGCAGGTCCAGAGAGGGCGGGGGTGGGCAGGACCAGGGAGAGCAGGGGGGCAGGACCAGGGAGACTTGGAGGGGGAGCAGACAGAGGAGGGAGGGCAGGTCCATAGAGGGCAGGGTGGGGGAGGCCATTCCAGAGGTAGCTGGGGGGTGCCGGTCCAGAGAGAGCAGGGGAGGAATGCCGGGGGGGCATGTCCAGAGACGGTTGAGGAGGCGGTCCAGAGACAGCAGGGGGGGCCGGTCCAGAGACAGAAGGGGGGGGCCGGTCCAGAGATGACAGGGCATATAGGTGCAGAGAGGGTGGGGGGGCAAGGCCACAGAGGGCAGGGGGGCAGGGACAGAGAGAGAGGGGTGGGCCTCTGTGGAGAGAGCAGGTGGGGCCAGTCCAGAGAGCAGTGAGGCAGCCAGCCCGGAGAGAGCAGGGAGGCAGGTCCAGGTCCAGATAGACTGGGGGGGAGGGAGGGGTTCAGAGAGAGCACTGGGGGGGTGGGGGCAGATCCAGAGAGAGACCGGGGGGCCGGTCCAGAGACGGCAGGGGCGGCAGGTCCAGGGAGAGTGGGGGTCGCCCCCATGCCCGCTGCGGTCATGCCCCCCTGCCCCCTCTGGCCCTGCCACCCCCGCCCTCTCTGGCAGGCAGGTCCAGAGAGAGCCAGGGGTGGGGGGGCTGGTCCAGAGAGAGCCGGGGGTGGGGGGGCTGGTCCAGAGAGAGCAGGGGAGGAGGTCCAGGGAGAGCAGGAGGGGCATATCCAGAGAGGGTGGAGGGGGACATGTCCAGAGAGGGCGGGGGGGCCGATCCAGAGAGGGCAGGGGGCTGGCAGAGCCAGAGGCAGCGGGGGGGTGTTCAGAGATGGCAGGGGGAGCCGGTCCAGAGACGGCAGGGCATATAGGTGCAGAGAGGGCAGGGCCAGAGGGGGCAGGGCCACAGAAGGCAGGGGGGGCAGGGCCAGAGAGAGGGTTGAGCCACTGCAGAGAGAGCGGGGAGGGCCGGTCCAGAGAGAGCAGGGGGGCAGATCCAGAGAGAGCGGGGGGCAGATCCAGAGAGAGCGGGGGGGCAGATCTAGAGAGAGCGGGGGGGCAGATCTAGAGAGAGCGGGGGTGGGGCAGGTACAGAAAGGGCAGGGGAAGCAGGTCCAAAGATGGCGGGGAGGGCAGGTCCAGAGAGGGCGGGGTTGCGGGTCCAGTCCAGAGATAGCTGGGGGGTGCCAGTCCACAGAGAGCAGGGTGGGGGTGGTCCAAAGTGAGCAGGGGAGGAAGGCGAGGGGGTATGTCCAGAGATGGCGGGGTGGGGGCAGTCCAGAGACAGCGGAGGAGCGGTCAAGAGACAGAAGGGCATGGAGGTGCATAGAGGGCAGGGGGGGCAGGGCCAGGGGGGCGGGGAGCAGGGCCAGAGAGAGCAGGAGGGCAGGTCCAGAGAGAGCAGGGGAGCAGGTCCAGAGGGAGCAGGAGGGCAGGTCCGGGAGGGGGGCGCAAGTCCAGAGAGACCAGGTGGGTTGCAGCTCCAGAGAGAGCGGGGGACGGGGGAGGGGGGCAGGTCCAGAGAAGGGAGAGAAGAAGGTCCAGAGAGAGCAGGGGCGGGGGCTAGTCCAGAGAGGGCTGGGTGAGAGCAGGTCCAGAGAGGTCGGAGGGAGCAGGTCCAGAGAGTGGGGGGGGAGCAGGTCCAGAGAGGGCGGGGAGGCCAGATCCAGAGAGGACGGCGGAGGGGGGGGCAGGTCCAGAGATGGCGGGGAGGGCGGGTCCAGTCCAGAGATAGCTGGGGGGTGCCAGTCCACAGAGTGCAGAGTCGGGGCGGTCCAAAGAGAGCAGGGGAGGAAAGCAGGGGGGGCATGTCCAGAGATGGCGGGGGGGCGGCGGTCCAGAGACGGTGGGGGGGTGGGTCCAGAGGCAGCAGGGCATATAGGTGAAGAGAGGGCGGGGGGCAGAGCCGGGGGGCAGGGTCACAGAGGGCGGGGGGGCAGGGCCAGAAGGAGAGAGATGGGCCACTGCAGAGAGAGCCGGGGATCCAGTCCAGAGACAGCAGGGAGGCAGGTCCAGGGTGAGCCGGGGGGGGGGGGCTGGTCCAGAGAGAGCCGGGGAGTGGGCAGGGCCAGAGATGGTGGGGCAGTCCAGAGAGAGCAGGGCATATAGGTCCAGAGAGGGTGGGGGGGGCAGGTCTAGAGAGGACAGGGGGGCAGGTCCAGAGAGGGTGGGGGGGCAGGTCCAAAGAGAGATTGGGGGGGGTCCAGAGAAAGCTGGTTGCGGCAGTCCAGAGAGAGCTGGGGGGGGGGTGGCAGAGAAAGCTGGTGGGGGGGTGGTCCGGAGAGAGCGGGGGGAGGGTCCAGAGAGAGCTTGGGGTAGGGCGGTCTAGAGACAGCAGGGGAGTCCAGTCCAGAGAGAGCAGAGGAAGCCGGTCCAGGGAGGCAATTCCAGAGAAGATCGTGGGGGGCGGGGGGGGCAGGTCCAGAGATTACAGGGGCATCGGTCCAGAGGGGGCGGGGGCAGGCAGGTCCGGATACAGCAGGGGGAGCGTCAGTCTATAGAGCCAGGGGGACAGGTCCAGAGAGAACAGGACGGCAGGTCCAGAGAGAGCAGGGGGGGAGGTCCAGAGAGGAAGGGGGGGGCAGGTCCAGAGAGGGCGGGGGGGGAGGCAGGTCCGGGGAGAGAAGGGGGGCAGGTCCAGAGAGGGTTGACGGGGAGCAGACAGAGCGGGGAGGGCAGGTCCAGAGAGGGCGGGTTGGAGGCCATTCCAGAGATAGCTGGGGTGTGCTGGTCCAGAGAGAGCAGGGGAGGAAGGCAGGAGGAGCATGTCCAGAGACGCCGGGAGGTGGGGAGGGCGGTCCAGGGATGGCAGCGGTGGCTGGTCCAGAGACAACCGGGCATATAGGTGCAGAGAGGGTTGGGGTGCAGGGCCAGAGGGGCAGGGCCACAGAGGGCAGGGCCAAAGAGAAAGGGGTGGGCCTCTGCTGAGAGAGCCGGTGGGGCCAGTCCCGAGAGAGCAGGGAGGCAGGTCCAGGTCCAGATAGAGCGGGGTGGGGGCGGTCCAGAGAGAGCGGTTGGGGCGGGGGTGTCAGATCAAGAGAGATAGCAGGGGGGCAGATCCAGAGATTGAGCAGGGGGGCCAGATCCAGAGACAGAGCGGGGGGCCAGATCCAGAGACAGAGCAGGGGGGGCAATTCAGAGACACAGGGGCCAGTCCAGAGACGGCGGGGGGGGCAGGTCCAGGGAGAGTGGAGGGCCTCCCTGCCCCCCTGCCCCCCCGGCAGGCAGGTCCAGGGAGAGTCGGGGGGGGCGGTCCAGAGAGAGCCAGAGGAGGGGTCCAGGGGAGGAGGTCCAAGGAGAGCAGAGGAGGAGGTCCAGGGAGGGCAGGAGGGGCATGTCCAGAGAGGGCGGGGGGCCAATCCAGAGAGGGCAGGCAGGGCCAGAGATGGCGGGGCAGTCCAGAGAGAGCAGGGCATATAGGTCCAGAGAGGGCTGGGGGGGTGGGTGGGGAGTTCCAGAGAGGGCGGGGGGGGGAGGTCCAGATAGGGCGGGGGGGGCAGGTCTAGAGAGGACGGGGGGGACAGGTCCAGAGACCTGGGGGGGTTCCAGAGAAAGCTGGTGGGTGTAGTTCAGAGACAGCTGGGGGGGGAGGGGGTCTAGAGACAGTAGGGGAGGCCAGTCCAGAGAGAGCTGGGGAAGCCGGTCCAGGGAGAAAAGGGGGGTCAATTCCAGAAAAGGTCGGGGGGGCAGGTCCAGAGATGGCGGGGAGGGCGGGTCCAGAGAGGGTGAGGTGGGGGGTCCAGTCCAGAGATAGCTGGCAGGTGCCGGTCCACAGAGAGCAGGGTGGGGGCGGTCCAAAGAGAGCAGGGGAGGAAAGCAGGGGGGGCATGTCCAGAGATGGCGGGGGTAGGGGGCCAGTGCAGAGACAGCAGGGCATATAGGTGCAGAGAGGGCAGGGCCACAGATGTCAGGGGGGCAGTGCCACAGATGGCAGGGGGGGCAGAGCCAGAGAGAGCAGGAGGGCAGGTCCATAGAGAGCAGGAGGGCAGGTCCAGAGAGAGCAGGCGAGCAGGTCCAGAGAGAGAAGGGGAGCAGGTCCAGAGAGGTTCGGGGGGCGCGCAGGCCCAGAGAGGGGGAGCACAGGTTCAGAGAGAGCGGGGGTGGGGGGCAGGTCCAGAGAGAGTAGGGGAGAAGTTCCAGAGAGCGGGGGTTAGGGGGGAAGGTCCAGAGAGAGCAGGGAGGTCAGGTTCAGAGAGGGTGGGACGGGGGGTCCAGTTCAGAGATAGCTGGTGGGTGCCGGTCCAGAGAGAGCAGGGTGAGGGCAGTCCAAAAAGAGCAGCGGAGGAAGGCCAGGGGGCATGTCCAGAGACGGCGGGGGGGGGGGGGGGCGCTCCGGAGACAGCAGGGAGGGCCAGTCCGGAGACGGCTGGGGAGGCCGGTCCGGAGATGGCTGGGGGGGCGCCGGTCGGGAGACGGCAAAGGGAGCCGGTCCAGAGACGGCAGAGGGAGCCGGTCCGGAGACGGTAGGGGTGGCCGGTCCGGAGACTGCAGGGGGAGCCGGTCCGGAGACGGCAGTGGGGGCTGGTCCGGAAAGAGCTGGGGTGGGGGTGGTAGTACAGAAAGAGCCAGGGGTGGCAGTCCAGAAAGAGCCGGCAGGGGGGGGTCCAGAAAGAGCGGGGGGGGCAGGTCCAGCAAGAGCAGGGGGGGACAGGTCCAGAGAGTGCAGGGCATATAGGTGCAGAGAGGGCAGGGGGCAGGGCCAGAGAGAGAGGTGTTGGCCAGTGCAGAGAGAACGGGGGGGCCAGCCCAGAGAGAGCAGGGGAGAAGGTCCGGGGGTGGGCAGCTCCGGTGGGGGCAGGTCCAGAGAGGGCGGGGTGGCTGTCCAGAGAGCTGGGGGGTGCCAGTCTAGAGAGAGCCTGGCAGGGGGCAGTCCAGAGAGAGTAGGGGAGGCCGGTCCAGAAAGAGCAGCGGAGGAAGGCGGGGGGGGCCGGTCCAGGGAGAGCCGGGGGGGAGGGCAGGTCCAGAGAGAGCCCGGGGGGCATGTCCAGACAGAGCCGAGGGAACAGGTTCAGAGAGAGCCGAGGGGGCAGGTCCAGAGAGAGCAGGGCAAATAGGTCCAGAGAGGGCGGGGGGGGGCAGCGCCAAAATGACTGGGGTGCGCCGGTGAGCAGCAGGAGGGGCGGTCCAGAGAGGGCAGCGCGGGGGGGAGGGGGCAGTCCAGAGATACCTGGGGGGTGCCGGTCCAGAGAGAGCAGGGTGGGGGTGGTCCAGAGAGAGCAGGGCAAATAGGTCCAGAGAAGGCGGGGGGGGCAGGGCCAAAATGACTGGGGTGCGCCGGTGAGCAGCAGGAGGGGCGGTCCAGAGAGGGCAGCGGGGGGGGGGAGGGGGCAGTCCAGAGATACCTGGGGGGTGCCGGTCCAGAGAGAGCAGGGCGGGGGTGGTCCAGAGAGAGCAGGGGAGGAAGGTAGGGGGTGCTTGTCCAGAGACGGCAGGGGGGACCGGTCCAGAGACGGCAGGGGGAGACCGGTCCAGAGACAGCAGGATCAGGAGAGAGCGGGTGGGGTTGAGTCTGGAGAGAGCCGGGCTGCACAGCCAGACAGAGAAGGAAAATAGGACTAGAGGGAACAGTGGGGATAGTTCCATACAGAACAGTAGGGATAGGTCCAGACAAAGCAAAGTCGGGGCATAGTTCCAGACAGAGCAAGGTAGAAATAGTTCCAGACAGAATGGGGGAGGGAGGGGGTAATACTTCCAGAAAGAGCGGGGGGGGGTTGGTGACGGTCCAGGAACAGCGCCGGGTGGGGGCGGTCCTGAGAGAGCGGGGGGGGGGGGGGGCGGAGCGGAGAGAGCAGGCAGGGGCAGGTCCGAAGGGATAGGCGGGGGCGGGTCTGGAGGGAGCGAGCGGGTCCGGAGAGAGCTGGGCAGCAGAGCCAGACAGAGACGGGGGTAGAAGCAGACAGAGAAGGGGTGATAGGACCTTAAATAGAAGGAAAATAGGACTAGAGGGAGCAGGGTGGATAGGTCCATACAGACCAGTGGGGATAAGTCCAGACAAAGCAAAGGCGGGGAATAGTTCCAGACAGAGCAAGGCAGGAATAGTTCCAGACAGAATGGGGGGGGGGGGGGGTACTTCCAGACTGAGCAAGGCAGGAATACTTCCAGACAGAATATCGGGGGGTGGGAATGGAAATACTTTCAGAAAGAGTGGAAGGGGCGGTCCAGTGAGATCTGGGGATGGCCTGTCCAGAGAGAGCGGGGGGGGGGGGTCCAGAGAGAGTGGGGGGGTGGTCCAGAGAGAGCGGGGGGCGGTCCAGAGAGAGCAGGGGGGTGCAGGGTCCGGAGAGAGCGGGAGGGGCGGGTCCGGAGAGAGCCGGGCTGCAGAGCCAGACAGAGAAGGGGGGCAGAACCAGACAGAGAAGGGGTGATCGGACCCGATAGGAAAGGAGAGATAGGACCTTACAGAGGAGGACAATAGGACTGGGGGGAGCAGGGGGAATAGGTCCATACAGAACAGTGGGGATAGGTCCAGACAGAGCAAAGGGGGCGGGGGAGAGTTCCAGACGGAGCAAGGCAGGAATAGTTCCAGACAGAACGGGGTGGGGGTGGGGGTGGGAAGGGGAGGCGGGGAAATACTTCCAGAAGAGCTGATGTGGGGGGGGTGGGGGTTGGTCCAGAGACAGTGGGTGGTGGGGTCCAGAGAGAGCCGGGGGGGCCGGTCCAGAGAGAGTGGGCAGGGGCAAGTCTAGAGAGAGCCAGGCTGCAGAGCCAGACAGAGAAGGATGGCACAACCAGACAGAGAAGGGGTGATAGGACCAGTTAGAGAAGGAGAGATAGGACCTTACAGAGAAGGACAATAGGAGTAGAGGGAGAAGGGGGAATAGGTTTATACAGAACAGTGTGGATAGATCCAGACAGAGCAAAGAGGGGAATAGTTCCAGATGGAGCAAGGTGGGAATAGTTCCAGACAGAACGGGGTGGGGGGGGAGAATACTTCCCGAAAGAGCGTGGGGGCGGTCCAGATACAGAGGGGGGAGGTGGGGCGGTCCAGACAGAGAAGGGTGGCAGAACCAGACAGAGAAGGGGTGATAGGACGAGATAGAGAAGGAGAGATAGGACCTCCAGCTCCAGAGAACACAATACGACTAGAGGGAACAGGGGGTATAGTTCCATACAGAACAGTGGGGATAGGTCCAGGCAGAGCAAAGGGGGGAGAACAGTTCCAGACGGAGCAAGGAGGGAATAGTTCCAAATAGAACAGGGGGCCGTGGGGGAATACCTCCAGAAAGAGCATAGGGGTGCCTGTCCAGAGACAGCGCGGGGGTTGAGGGGGAGGTGCCGGTCCTGTGAGAGCGGGTGGGGGGTGGTCGGGAGAGAGTGGGGGCGGGGCCCGGTCCAGAGAGAGCCGGGGGTGGGGTGGGGGGGGAGGCGGTCCGGAGAGAGCGCGGGGGGGTGGGGGAGCGGGCCGGGTCCGGAGAGAGCCGGGCATCAGAGCCAGACAGAGAAGGGGGGCAGAACCAGACAGAGAAGGGATGATAGGACCAGATAGCGAAGGAGAGATAGGACCTTACAGAGAAGGACAATAGGACTAAAGGGAGCAGGGAGCATAGGTCCATACAGAACAGTGGGGATAGGTCCAGAAGGAGCAAAAGGGGGGGATAATAGTTCCAGACAGAGCAAGGCAGGAATAGTTCCAGACAGAACGGGAGGGGGCGGGGATACTTCCAGAAAGAGCAGGGGGGTGGACCAGAGACAGCGGGGGAGGCGGTCCCGAGGCGGGGGGGCAGTCCAAAGTGGGGGGGAGGGGACTGGTCCGGAGAGTGAGAGGAGGGGGCCGGTCCGGAGAGAAAGAGGAGGGGAACGGGTCCGGAGAGAGCGGGCGGGTCCAGAGAAAGCCAGGCAGCAGAGCCAAAGAAAGGGGGCAGAACCAGACAGAGAAGGGGTGATAGGACCAGTTACAGAAGGAGAGAAAGAACCTTACAGAGAAGGACAATTCGACTAGAGGGAGCAGGGGGGATAGGTCCATACAAAACAGTGGGGATAGGTCCAGACAAAGCAAAGGCGGGGAATACTTCCAGACTGAGCATGGCGGGAATAGTTCCAGACAGAACGAGGGGGGGGAATCCTTCCAGACGGAGCAAGGCGGGAATACTTGCAGACAGAAGGGGGGGGTGGAAATACTTCAAGAAAGAGCGGGGGGGAGGGGCGCTCCAGTGAGAGTTGAGGGTGGGGGGGCTTGTCCAGAGAGAGCGGGTGGGGCGGTCCAAAGAGAGCAGGGTGGGGGTTCGGTCCAGAGAGAGCGGGGGGGTGGGTCCGGAGTGGGGGGCCGGGTCCAGAGAAAGCCATGGCGGCCGGTCCGGAGAGAACGGGCGGGGGCAAGTCCAGAGAGAGCCAGGCTGCAAAGCCAGAGAGAGAAGGGGGGCAGAACCAGACAGAGAAGGGGTGATAGGACCAGATAGAGAAGGAGAGATAGGACCATACAGAGAAGGCCAATAGGACTAGAGGGAACAGGGTGGCTAGGTACATACAGAACAGTTGGGATAGGTCCAGACAGAACAAAGGGAGGCGGGGGGCGGGGAATAGTTCCAGACGGAGCAAGGTGGGAATAGTTCCAGATAGAGCAAGTTGGAAATAGTTCCAGACAGACCGGGGGTGGGGGGAATACTTCCAGAAAGAGCGGTGGGGCTAGGCGGTCCCGAGAGAGCACCCGGTCCAGAGAGAGCAGGGTGGGCAGACAAGTACAGAGGGAGCAGGCAGGGGCGGGTCCGGAGGGAAAAGGCCGGGGGGGGGGGTCCGGAGAGAGCGGGCGGGGGCGGGTCCGGAGAGAGCTGGGCAGCAGAGCCAGACAGAGAAGGGGGGCAGAACCAGACAGAGAAGGCGTGATAGGACCCGACAGAGAAGGAGAGATAAGATCTTACAGAGAAGGACAATAGGACTGGGAAGAGCAGGAGGAATCCATACAGAACAGTGGGGATAGATCCAGACAGAGCAAAGGCGGGGAATAGCTCCAGACAGAGCAAGGCGGGAATACTTCCAGATGGAGCAATGTGGAAATCCTTCCAGATGGAACAAGGTGGGAATACTTCCAGACAGAATGGGGAGGGGGAGGTCCAGTGAGAGCGGGGGGGGGGGGGTGCCATCCAGTGAGAGCGGGGGGGAGGCCGGTCCAGAGAGAGCGGGCGGGGTCATTTCTGGAGAGAGCCAGGCTGCAGAGCCAGAGGGAGAAGGGGGGCAGAACCAGACAGAGAAGGGGTGATAGGACCAGATAGAGAAGGAGAGATAGGACCTTAAAGAGAAGGACAGTAGGACTGGTGGGAACAGTGGGAACAGGGGGGTTAGGTCCTTACGGAACAGTGGGGATAGGCCCAGACAGAGCAAGTGGCGGGTGGGGGGCGGGGGAATAGTTTCAGACAGAGCAAGGCGGGAATACTTCCAGACAGAATGCGGGGCGGGGGAGAATACTTCCAGAAAGAGCAGGGGGAATGCCGGTCCAGAGAGAGCGGAGGGGGTGGTCCAGTGAGAAAGGGTGAGGGGCGGTCCGGAGAGAGCGGGGGGGGCCGGTCTGGAGAGACCGGGGGGGCGCAAGTCTGGAGAGAGCGGGGGAGGGGGCTGGGTCCGCAGAGAGCAGCAGGGGGCAGGTCTGGAGAGAGCCGGGTGTGGTCGGCTCCGCAGAGAGCCCGGGGCGGGGGCCGGGTCTGGAGAGAGCCGTGCTGCAGAGGCAGACAGAGAAGGGTGGCAGAACCAGACAGAGAAGGAGAGATAGGACCTTACAGAGAAGCACAATAGGACTAGAGGGAGCGGAGGGGATAGGTCCATTCAGAACAGTGGGGATAGCTCCAGACGGAGCAAAGGCGGGGGAATAGCTACAGACGGAGCAAGGCGGGGTAATAGCTCCAAGGCGGGGGAATAGCTCCAGACCGAGCAAGGCGGGGGAATAGCTCCAGACCGAGCAAGGCGGGGGAATAGCTCCAGACCGAGCAAGGCGGGGAATAGTTCCAGACCGAGCAAGGCGGGGAGTAGTTCCAGACCGAGCAAGGCAGGAATAGTTTCAGACGGAGTCTGGAGAGAGCGGGCGGGGGCAAGTCTGGGGGGAACGTGGGGGGCAAATACGGAGGGAGCAGGGGGGGCAAGTCCGGAGGGAGCGGGCGGAACAACTCCGGAGAGCAGGGGGGGCAAGTCCGGAGAGTGCCGGGCTGCAGAGCCAAACAGAGAAGGGGGGGCAGAACCAGAGAAGGGGTGATAGAACCAGGTAGAGAAGGAGAGAAAGGACCTTACAGAGAAGGACAATAGGACTAAAGGGAGCAGGGAGCATAGGTCCATACAGAACAGTGGGGATAGGTCCAGACAGAGCAAGGGGGGATGGGGAAATAATTCCAGACGGAGCAAGGCGGGAATAGTTCCAGACCGAACGGGGTGGGCGGCAGTCCGGAGAGAGCACGGTGGATGGGCAAGTCCGGAGGGAGCCAGGCGGCAGAGCCAGACAGAGAGGGGGTGATAGGACCAGATAGAGAAGGAGAGATAGGACCTTACAGAGAAGCACAATAGGACTAGAGGGAACAGGGGGTATAGGTCCATACAGAACAGTGGGGATAGATCCAGACAGAGCAAAGGGGGTGCGGTGGGGGGGAATAGTTCCAGACCGAGCAAGGCGGGAATAGTTCCAGACAGACCGGAGGTGGGGGGGAATACTTCCAGAAAGAGCTGGGGGGGAGGGGGGCGGTCCAGAGAGAGCACCCGGTCCCGAGAGAGCTGGGTGGGCGGGCAAGTACAGAGGGAGCAGGCAGGGGCGGGTCCGGAGGGAGCGGGCGGGGGCGGGTCCCGAGGGAGCGGGCGGGGGCGTGTCCAGAGAGAGCGAGGTTGCACAGCCAGACAGAGAAGGGGGGCAGAACCAGAAAGAGAAGGGGTGATAGGACCAGATAGATAAGGAGAGATAGGACCTTAGAGAGAAGGACAACAGGACTAGAGGGAGCAGATTGGATGGGTCCATACGGAAGAGTGGGAATAGGTCCCGACAGAGCGGGGGGCGGGGAGGAGAGATAGTTCCAGACAGAGTAAGGCGGGAATAATTCCAGAAGGAGCAAGGCAGGAATAGTTACAGATAGAACGCAGGTGGGGGGGTGGGCGGTCCAGAGAGAGCAGGGGTGGGGGGCCGGTCCAGAGAGAGCGGGGGAGGGGGGCCAGTGCAGAGAGCGCTCCGGGGGGCAGCCCAGAGAGCTGGGGAAGGCGGTCCAGAGAGAGCTGGGGGGGTGGGCGGTCCAGAGAGAGCAAGGGTGGGGCCGGTCCAGAGAGAGCAGGGGCAGGGGTCCAGAGAAAGCGGGGGGCGGGGTGGCGGGTCCGGAGGGGATCCAGAAGGAGCGGGCCCGGGGTGGGTCCAGAGGGAGCGGGTCCAGAGGGAGCCAAGCTACAGAGCAGTGGGCAGGTCTGGAGAGAGCGGGATGTGGTCGGCTCCTCAGAGAGCCCGGGGTGGGGGGCAGAACCAGACAGAGAAGGGGTGATAGTACCAGATAGAGAAGGAGAGATAGGACCTTACAGAGAAGGACAATAGGGCCAGACGGAGTATGGGGGCGGGCTGGGGGGAATAGTTCCAGTCAGATGGGGGGGCGCGTCGGACCCGATGGAGAACGCGTAGCTGGGAAGGACGACGGTGGTTGTGGAGTGGTTGAGGATTATTTGGAGACAAGGTAAATCCAGTGGCTCGAGTCTCTGATAGGAAAGTATTGGTTATGCAGAGTAAATTATTAAGCCCTGGAAGTTGCCTCCTTTGAGAAGGAAGGGGTTGTGGTCCCTGGGGGCTCAAGGTAGGAATTAAGTCTAGAACAGATGGTCAAGGAAATAGGCATGGGAGTCAGTGAGAGAGGGGAATCACTATTGCTGAGCAGATGACAGGCCAAGTTAAATTACTTCTCACCGGTTATGATATCGTTGAAGTAGTCCTATTGCCGAGATTTCCCCCAGCAGCGCTTCCCGGAGGGATAGGTCTGATGCTGCTCCTGCAAGTTGAGAAGGAAATGAGTAGAGATGCAAATGATGCAGTTTCTGTAACAGAGACATTCCTCCAATACCCCGCAAGTCAACCTGGTTTTCAGTAGGTGTGAGAGAACAGCCACAGATAACCTGGATTCTCCACCTTTCCCTACCCCTGCCATTGAATATCCATACCCCCAGGTTGGGAGAGGCCTGGACTTAAAGGACAACAAGTCTCCAGTGGCAGACTAAACAGGGGAGTGGGAAGGCTTGCAGTACTCTGTACCAAACTCTTCTATGCTCCCTACCAAAGATGCAGGTTGGATGCTACTGAACTCCACGGGAGAATAGGATGGACGAATGGACGGACACACACACACACACACACACACACACACACACACACACACACACACACACACACACACACACACACTTTATTTTCCCTTCCAACTCACCCATGCACTTAATCCCACCTACCAAGCAATGAAGCATTCGCCCCACAGACATTAGGTACATATACTCAGCTCTTTCTCTCACTTTTATCAGCTGGGACCCTCCAATAAACTGATGCTGGACCTAGACTACTGAAAAAGAACTATGTTACAATATGTAAGACATGCCTAACAGTTTTAAGGAAGGAGACACCACAATGAGCAGACAAGTGGGGACAAGTGTGCTGTGAGCCCGATGTTGGGTAGAGACTGTCTCTATATGTTGCCAATTTGTACTTCCCAAGCGCTTAGTACAGTGCTCTGCACATAGTAAGCGCTCAATAAATACGATTGATGGTGATGATGCTGTGGTGGTGAGTCAGGGCTACAGGGAACACTCCTGCTAATTCCACTGCACTGTACTCTCCCCAAGCACTTAGGTTATCATCATCGTCATCATCATCAATCGTATTTATTGAGCGCTTACTATGTGCAGAGCACTGTACTAAGCGCTTGGGAAGTACAAATTGGCAACATATAGAGACAGTCCCTACCCACCATTGGGCTCACAATCTAAAAGGTTAGTGCTCTGCATATAGTAAACATTCCAGTACCGTCGATTGATTGCAGGAACGCAGTGTCTATTAGAACTAAACACAGCCACAGCAAGAAGCTGAAGACCGGAGAGGAAGCGTGAGTGGCCAGATAGCCTTCCTATATGGAGTGCTAGGTTCTTCACCCCTCTACCCACCCCTGACCCCCAACGCAGGCATTAATGAGGTCAGGTTAGGGGAGGGATGATATCCCCCAACAACGGCCCCGGGGAAAGTTGGGGAAATTTCCTGGCCTAGAAGAACTCGCGGTTAGCAAGCCAGAAAGCACCTAGCCAGTTAGACTATTAAACACTAGACTCTCCCCTCCTCCCATTCCCCTGCCCCCGACATCCTCCCGACTCCCTCAGAAGCAGTCACTGTCACACACAGAGGGGTTCCAACTCTGGAAGGACCCAGGATTTGGCATGGTGACCCTGTGGACGGGGCTGCGGGTTCAGGTAGGATTGATTGACCCATCTACAGACTTAAGGACACTGGGTCTTCTCAGTTCCACCATGACCTCCCTTAGAGATGGAAGCTCAGCTCCCTATTCTTCCTCACCATGGGAATCAGCTCTTCTGGATCCTTACTGAAGGGAGACACTTGGACCACATCCACCTTAAATCCAATCCACAATCCTCCCCCCGGAACTCCCACCCCTTATCCACGCAGTGGACGTATCAGCAGTCTCCCAAATCTTTACGAGCCCTACCGAAATAGTCTCTTCTCCCACAAGCCTTCCCTGATTCAGACTCTCATCTCTCCACCCCACCCCTCTGAGCACACAAAACACACACTTCATTTTCCCTCCCAGCTCACCCATGCACACACTCACCCACTAAGCCCTGAAGCATTAACCCCCCCCATTAATTAAGTACATATCTTTTGACTCAAATCCTTCCCTCACCTGTGTTGTATGATCTGGAAACAGCCCCCTCCCCTCCCACCCCCATTTAACAGACACTGGACTTAAAGGTTCAAAGGGAACTCCCTTAAAATTGCAGACAAGTGGGGACAGGTGTGCTGAAGTGGGTGTGTGAGGGTAGCAAGCAACAGGTGGGCTAGTTCTGTTGCATGGAATTCTCTCAAACACTTAGTACAGTGCTCTGCATATCCCAAGCACTCACATACCATTGATGGATTGGAGGAGCCAAGTGTCCTTTAGAACTTCCACAGCTACAGAGAGAAGCTGGAGAACCAAGAAAGAGCAAGTCTGAGTGGACAGGAAGCATTCTGAGAGGGAGTATTAGGCCCTTCAACCCACTACCCGACCTCCACCCCCGCTGAGGGCATGGGTAAGGTCAACATCCACGAGGATGAAACCGCCACAGAACAGCTCTGCAGGGAGGGCCTTGGGGGAAGTGTTCCAGCCTAGAAGAACTCACATCTAGCAAGCCACAAAACACCTAGTCAGCTCCACAGTTAACTAGGCTCTCCCCCCACCCCCATTCCCCCACCGCCTTTTAACTCCCTCAGAGGCAGTCACTGTCAAGCACAAAGGGGTTCCACCTCTAGAGGAGCAGAGGATTTGCAGGGTGACCCCGTGGATAGGACTGTGGGTTCAAGCAGGAATGACCCATCTATAGAATTAAGGGTCCTGGGTCTTCTCAGTTCCACAGTCAAATCAGACAGAACCAGTTCCCTACACAAGCTCTTAGCCCCAGATGGTGGAATACTGAGACAGACATGCCCCTCTACATACCTTGTAGTCCTCCTGCAGTAACTCCTAATCATCCACACATGCCCTAATCACCTTCCCTTAAGCAATGGAAACTCAGCTCCTGATTCTTCCTCTATATGGGGATCAGCTGCTCTGGGTTTTCACTGAAGGGGCAACAGTCCTCATGGCCTGGAGGGGTGGTGAGAAGGTTCATCCCCCCATCCATCTCTTCCCATCATCAGGACTCCTCCGACACCCACCTCCGGACGGCCTTAACCCGGGATCAGGAAGAGCCTGAAAGCTCCAGCTTGCTCCTTACGCCTCACCTGGACCACCATCCACCCTCAACCCATCCCACACATCCTCCCCTCTGGACCCCCACCTCGTACCTATCCAGTGGATCTACCACCCGTCTCCCACAGCTTTAAAAGCCCTACCGGAATGGTTTCTTCTCTAATAAGCCTGCCTCGACGAAAGCTCTCATCCTCCCGGGCCCCCAACGCCCCTTCCGACATACGCTTTGTTTTCCCTTCCAGCTCGCTCATGCACTTTATCCCACCCTGTACGCACTGAAGCTTTCACCCCACATCATGCACCTATCTTTTTACTCATATCCTTCCCTTACCTGTGTTGTATCATCTGGGACTCCCCAACAAACAGATGCTGGACCTATAAGATTGAAAGGGAACTCTGTTAGAATTGCAGTCAAGTGGGGACAGGTGTTCTGAGGTCATGAGTCAGGGTGGCAGGCAACAGGTGTGCTAGTTCTGTTGCTTTGTGTTCTCCCAAACACTTAGTACAGTGGTCTGCATATACTAAGCACACACATACCACTGATGAATTGCAGGAGCCAGGTGTCCTTTGTAACTTCCACGGCCACACTGAGAGGCTGGAGAACAAAGAGGCAGTCTGAGTGGACAGGAAGCCTTCTGAGAGGGAGCCTTAAGACCTTCAGCCCAGTATCAATCCCTGACCCTGAACCTGGGCATTAGTGAGGTCAACATCCCTCTGGATGATACCCCCACAGAACAGCCCTGCAGGGAGAAGAACCTTGGGGAAGTTTTCCCGGGCTACAAAGGTTCATGTCTAGCAAGCCACAGAACATTTAGTGAGCTTCACTCTTAACACTAGGCTCTTCCCCCCTCCCCTCTCCCCCAACACCCTCCCATCTCCCTCAGAGGCAGTCACTGTCAAACACAGAGGGGTTCCACCTCTAAAGGAACTGGGGATTTGCAGGGTGACCCTGTGTACAGGACTGCATTCAGGGAGAAGTGACCCCTCTATAGAATTAAGGACCCTGGGTCTTCTCAGTCCCAGAGTTAAGTCGGACAGAACCAGTTCCCTATGCAGAGCCTTAGCCCCAGTTGGCAGAACCAGCCACAGTACTGAGAGTGACAGGCTCCTCTGCACACCTGGTCCTTAAGCAGCGTGGCTCAGTGGAAAGAGCACGGGCTTTGGAGTCAGAAGTCAGGGGTTCGAATCCCGACTCCACCACATGTCTGCTGTGTGACCTTGGGCAAGTCACTTAACTTCTCTGCGCCTCAGTTACCTCATCTGTAAAATGGGGATGAAGACTGTGAGACCCACGTTGGACAACTTGATCGCCTTGTATCCCCCCAGCGCTTAGAACAGTGCTCTGCACATAGTAAGCGCTTAATAATTGCCATTATCATTATTATTATTATTATTATTATCCCCACATGCCCCCCAATCACCTTCCCTTAGAGATGGAAGCTCAGCTCTGGATTCCTCATCTCCATGGGGATCAGCTGCTCTGGGTCCCCACTGAAGGGGAAACAGTCCTCATGGCCAGGAAGGTTGGTGAGAAGGTTCTGGGAAGGGAAATCCACTGGTCCATCTCTTCCCGTCATCGGGACTCCGACATCCACCTTCAAACGACACTTACCTGGGATTAGAAAGAGCCCGAAAGCTCCAGCCTGCTACTTATGCCTCACTTGGACCACATCCTCCCTCCGCCCCCTGTGGCAGACCTAACATCTGGGCCTAGGTAGTAAGCCAGGCCACCCGGCCTTCCGTGCTCACAGGAAGACCTACAAGGAGCAATGAAGGAAGTCAGGCTGCTAGATAAATAACTTGGCGCTGTTCTGAGAATTGCCTTGGGAACGTGCCGATCTAGGCATGAGCTCAGCCTTGCTGATAAGCTCAGCCTTGCTGATGAGCTCAGTCTTGCTGATAAGCTCAGCCTTGCTGATAAGCTTGCAGTCATCCGCCTGTCCCCTGACTCCCTTGAGGCTCTTCACTGTATAAAATCCTCCACAGTGTGCTGAATAAACAGTCTCCTTGTCCACCTTGAGACTCGCCTGGCCTGTGTTCTTCCATTGCGCGCGCCCGTCTTCCCGCTGCGCCGGACGCATGGAGGCAGACGGCAACAAATGGCGCCCGAACAGGGACTCTGCACTCCCTGCAACCTCAGACTCACCAGCGCAACCCTCACGGAACAACTCATCACTGCGCAGTGACTCACCAAAGAAAGGAAAAGGTGAGGGCATTAAGTTTACCTTCATTTTCAAACACCAGGCTTACGCCAGGGAAGAAAATGGGACAAATTCAATTCCGTTCTCGGAATCATTATATCCAATTACTTAAGGATGTAGTAAAGGAGAGTGGGTTATCACCACTGCCCAGATTGAACAATTTTTGGAATGCGTGGAAAAATGCTGCCCTTGGTTTCCAAAGGAAGGAATAGTGGATTTAGAACGATGGGAAATAGTGGGAAGGCAGATGAGTTCCAGACTACGAGAAGAGGGACCCCAGGCTTTTCCTATCGCTGCGTTCTCCTTATGGAACGTATTAAAGATTTGCCTTACTCCTGAACACAAAATTCCCTTGAAGGAAAGGTTGGCGGGGATAGATGTGGCCTCCGGCCCGGAGGAAGCAATGATTTGTCCGGACCCCCCTTTGCCTCCCCCGCCTGAATCTGCATTGATAGGCTGTAATCCCGAGCAATGGCCGAAAGGAAAGTGGAATCCTTTCAGTGAGCCAGCTCCTTCCGCACCACCACCTCCACCACCCCCTCCATGGGTCCCGAAACCAGCACAAACACCTCTGCAGCGAGCGATGGGGGCTGCTATGGAAAGGGGAGAGGAGATACCTATTGAAATGTTGATGGGTTTTCCTGTGATGGAGCAACCTGACCCTGCTAATCCTGGTCAGTTAATGCGTACTCACGAACTCTTGAATTTCAAATTATTAAAAGAAGTGAAACAGGGTGCTGCAACATATGGACCCACGGCTCCTTATGTGCTGGCACTCATAGAAAATATTGCTTCCTCAATCATTTGCCCGTATGATTGGCGAACCTTGGCCAAGCCTGTCCTGGATGGCGGAGACTATTTGCTTTGGAAGGCAGAATTTTTTGATTTGTGCGCGGAGCAAGCGCGTCGCAATGATCGCGCCCAACCTCCAGTTCAAATCACTTTCGAGATGCTTACAGGGACTGGGCTTTTTGCGGACACTGCCAATTAATTAACTTACACTCTGCAAGCATATCAACAAATAATGATAGCCGGGAAAGCTGCATGGCAAAAGCTCCCGGCGAAAGGAGAACAAAACTCCAGTTTTACAAAAATATTACAAGGACCGTCAGAACCATTTGAACAATTTGTCAGCCGCCTGACGATGGCTATCCAGCGCAGCATTAGTGATAATGCAGCGGGAGTTATTTTATTAAGACAGCTGGCTTATGACAATGCTAACCAAGACTGCAAGCGTGCCTTAGCTGGGGGCAAACGGACCTTGTCCATTACTGACATGGTACGCCGATGTCAGGATGTAGGGACAGCCTCTTTCAATGCTAATCTAATGGCCGCAGCAATGCAAAGACAAACTAAGGCAGACATGGCGTGCTTTCGATGTGGAAAGAGTGGACATATGGCGAAGGATTGTCGTAGCTCACGACAGAGCTCTTCCAGACCGCTACCAGCCTCAGTATGCCCGCAATGCAAAAAAGGACGCCACTGGGCTTCTGAATGCCGCTCGATGTTCTCAAATAATGGCATCCCTGTGCCGGGAAACGGACGCAGGAGCCGGCCCCAGGCCCCAACAACAATAGGGGCAGCGATCTCTCTGCAACGCGCAGCTGTTCCGAAGGAACAGGCTCTGACTTCTCCCGACAGCTGTCCACCATCGGCGAATTGCAGCGAGCCACTAGCGGCTCCGCTGGCATCGACTCCCCGTGGTGGGACACTTGATTATAACCCCTGAAATGGGGGTTCAACGAATCCCCACGGGGGTCGCTGGCCCTCTCCCAAAGGGTACTGTGGGACTCATCCTGGGCCGTAGCGGACTAACCCAAAAGGGGTTGATTGTCTTGCCGGGAGTGGTGGATGAAGACTATTTGGGGGAATTAGCTGTTTTGGCATACAGCCTTCGGGTTGTGCAACTCCCTGAACGTTCACGCATTGCTCAATTGGTGATTTTTCCTTTTTACGCTTTAGGCTCCGTTCGGACCAAGGATCCGCGGAGGTCAAAGGGTTTTGGCAGCTCCGGCATAGGAGCTTATTGGTCCGCTGTCATTGGGCAAGACCGATCGAGACTGACGGTCCGTTTAAATGGGCGAGAGTTTATTGGTTTAGTAGACACAGGGGCTGATCGTTCGGTCCTTACAAGAAAGGACTGGCCCCCGGCATGGCCACTGCAAACCGGGGCTGTCCCGTTAGAAGGCATCGGAGAGGTTACCCTCCCCTCTCAAAGTGCCGCTTACCTACACTGGGAGCTTGATAGCCGAACAGGATACATTCAACCATATGTGTTAGATCGCCTTCCCATTAATTTATGGGGACGTGATCTTTTAGGACAAATGGGGGCCGTAATTACGACCGACAATTGTCACCCGTGTAATTCACCGCCCTCTTTTTCCTTCGCGGCCACTGCAAAGGTCGGGGTCAACCGCCCAACCACCCAACGAATAACGTGGACTTCTGATACACCAGTATGGGTGAAGCAGTGGCCGCTACCAACCCCGAAATTGGCTGCTTTACAAGTGATAGTCGCGGAACAATTAGCGGCGGGGCATATTGAACCCTCCGATAGCCCTTGGAATTCCCCTGTCTTTGTGATAAAAAAGCGCTCGGGGGCCTGGAGGATGTTGACTGATCTCAGAGAAATCAATAAGACGATGCAGCCGATGGGAGCGCTGCAACCTAGGTTCCCGAACCCGGCTATGATCCCTAGGAATTGGCCGATATTAGTAGTAGATATTCAGGATTGTTTTTTCCCTATTCCGCTCCACCCGGACGATCGTATTCGATTTGCGATTTCAGTCCCTGTGGCCAACAGGATTCAACCTACTACGTGATATCATTATGGGACGGTTCTCCCCCAGGGAATGAAAAATAGCTTCACAATGTAGCAGACTTACGTTGCGCTTCTGATAGTGCCGCTCCACGTCAAGCATCATGAGGCATATATTATTCACTATATGGATGACATATTATGTGCTTGCGCCACCGCAGCCCGACTACACGCCTTACGGCCTGCTCTTCTGGCGGCTCTAGAATCTGGAAGGCAGCGGGTTGCACCCGAGAAAGTCCAGACAAAGCCCCCAATCACCTATCTGGGAGATATTTTGACAGATCGGACAGTGTCCCCTGTGACCCCTACCTTGGATGTTTCAAAATTAAAAACCCTTAATGATTTCCAAAAATTACTGGGGGAATTATACTGGGTGCGCCCTTATCTTGGAGTCCCCACCGATCAATTATCTCACGTTTTTCCTACCTTGCGAGGAGCTCCGGAGCTCTCTTCCCCCCCACCCACCCCCCCACCCCCTTTCACCACAAGCCGCCCGGGAGTTAGAGCAGGTAGTCAAAAAATTGGCTCAGGCTACGGTGGACCGTGTCACCCCAGGGATACCCTTATCCGCCGTTGTCGTTCCCACCTCTGTCATGCCTACAGGGGTTATATGTCAAGAACAACAATTGTTTGAGTGGATGCATTTGCCCACTCAGCCCCACCGCTCTGTTTCCCCATATCCGACTTTGGTAGCCCAGTTATTGGGTCGTTTAATTCGGCGCATTACCGTCCTTTCTGGGACCGGACCCGCTGCACTATTCCAACCATATACTTCAGATCAACTTGCCACACTTCTTGGCAACGATCCCGATTGGCAGATCCTTTTGGCAATGCATACCGGGGCTTGGGTTACTGGTCTCCCAAATATTCCACGATTAAAGGGTTTCTCCCCTTTTGCATGGTTATTCCCCTGCATCACGGTTCCCGAACCAATACCGGGGGCTACCACAGTTCTTCCAGATGGAACGAAAGGCCGAGCCGCCAATTATTGCCCTCCGGACACTTCCCTGCGTTATCCCCATTCTGTCCCATTCCGCTCAACACTGCAGGAACTTGTAGCTGTGACATCGGTCCTTCGCGATTTCCCTCAATCACTTAATATTATCTCAGATAGCCGGTATGCATGCTTTGTTACTCTTCACATTGAGACTGCTGCGCTCCGGTTTTCCGAGGCAGCCATTTTTCCTTTGTTCCAGGAACTTCAAGCAACGATTCGCGCTCGTTCTCATCGTTTTTATATTTCTCGTATTAGGGCGCATTCGTCTCTCCCCGGACCATTGCTTGAAGGTAATGCTTGTGCGGACCTACTTACTAGGGAAATTGCTGGCGCACCAAGGGCGATTATTTTTGTTGCACCACTGTTGGCTCCGGCTCTCTCCCTTTAGACGCTACAGCCGCAGCTTCGCAAGCCCAACGGCGCTTCCACCAAGGGGCAGGAATCTTACGTCGTCAATTTGGCATTTCTCGGGAAAGCGCGCGGGATATTGTGAAAGCTTGTACCTCCTGTATTACTACATTACCTGCGGCCTCTGAAGCCACGAATCCCCGTGGTCTTGCGCCAAGAAAGCTGTGGCAAATGGACGTCACGCATTACCCTCCCTTTGGCAGATTGGTTTTTATTCATGTTACTGTTGATACCTGTACATTGTTTACTTTGGCGTCGGCTCACACTGGTGAATCAGCCAAACATGTTATGGATCATTTATTTCTTGCTTTTGCCTTTATGGGAATTCCACGGGTATTGAAAACCGACAATGGCCCCGCATATACTTCTAAGGCGTTCCGGTCTTTCTGTAATATGTTTGATATCCGCCATGTTACGGGTATTCCATGCAATGCCACGGGTCAAGCCATTGTCGAAAACCGTCATCGTTGGCTCAAAGCTTTTTTGGAAAAACAAAACGGGGGAGGTGAACTGATTTCTCCCCATAGACAATTACAATCCGCTATCCCTTACTTTTTCCACTATGGATGACAAAGATCTCACCCCTGCTGAAAAATGGAGTGGCAGGGTCACTAAAGAACACCCGGAAAGAGTAAAATGGAAGGACCCTCTCCCGCGCCAGTGGCGAGGGCCAGATCCCTTATTAACATGGGGCCGAGGGTATGCTTGTGTCTTTCCAGAAACTGAGGACCGTCCGCTCTGGATACCCACAAAGAACATACGTCGCGTCCTTTCTACGGCACGTCCTCCCTCACCCTGCATACTTAAGGAGCTGACAGAGAACCAGGATACAGACTCCGCGACCCTTCCTCTGGAGGATCAGCAGCAAAGTTCCTAAAAATGATGATCGCTTTCCTGATTCCCGCCTCCCCCACTGTTGTGATTTCTGAGGACTAGTGGACTTTTGTTCCGTACCCTCCGTGGGTGCGGCCAGGTACGTGGCAGGACCCGGTGGGAGATATTCTCACTAATGCTTCTGACCTTGTAGAGGGGGATGCGATTCCATGGGAAGGACCAGGAGAAGAGGCACTTGTCAATGTCTCCCTCCTTGCTACGCGCACTCAACTTTCCTTTCAACGTTGTGATTATGGTTAACCTCATATCTGTATGACCCCATATTATTATAATGCCGCATTTCCCGGATTTTCGTGGTCCGCGATCCGAAATCGGCTCCAAGGAGCCTGGCATTCTTCGAATGTCTCCCTTGATTTGTCACACCTTGCCTCACTCTCCGATGCTATGCAAAATACCGCTCCCTTGACCATTCCCGCCGATATTGCTTCACCGATCATTTCTGCCCTTGAGGGGGTTAATCCTTTTAATTGGCTCTCAATGCTGCTTCATAGTCTCCCATATACTATTTTGTTGATCTTAGCCCTGTTTTGCCTGCCCTGCGTTGCCCGATGGCTATCTGTCTTCCTTCGCCCGCTTCTTACTCAAATCCATGCTTTGCAATTGTTTCAAAAACAAAAAGGGGGACTTGTGGCAGACATAACGTCTGGGCCTAGGTAGTAAGCCAGGCCCCCTGGCCTTCCGTGCTCACAGGAAGACCTACAAGGAGCAATGAAGGAAGTCAGGCTGCTAGATAGATGACTTGGCGCTGTTCTGAGGATTGCCTTGGGAACGTGCCGATCTAGGCATGAGCTCAGCCTTGCTGATAAGCTCAGCCTTGCTGATGAGCTCAGCCTTGCTGATAAGCTCAGCCTTGCTGATAAAATCAGCCTTGCTGATAAGCTTGCAGTCATCCGCCTGTCCCCTGACTCCCTTGAGGCTCCTCACTGTATAAAATCCTCCACACTGGGCTGAATAAACAGTCTCCTTCTCCACCTTGAGACTCGCCTGGCATTGCGCGTGCCCATCTCCCTGCTGCGCCGGACGCGTGGAGGCAGACGGCAACAGCTCCCGACCTGCACCTTCCCAGTGGATCTCTCAGCCTTCTCCCACATCTTGTAAAGCCCTACTGAAATTTTTTCTTCTCTAACAAGCCTTCTCTGACAAGCTCTCCTCCCCACTGCCGGCCCCCGATGCCGGCCCCCAATGCCCCCACCCCTCCAAACATGCATTTTATTTTCACTTCCAGCTCACCCATGCACTTACTCTCACCCACTAAGCCCTGAAGCATTAATCCCCATTAAGTACATATCTTTTTACTCAGATTCTTCCCTTACCTGTATTGTATCATCTGGGTCCCCCTTATTATATTGATGCTGAGCCTATAAGATAGGAAGAGAACTCTGTTAGAATTGCAGACAAGTGGGGACAGGTGTGTTGAGGTGGGTGAGTGAGGGTGGCATGCAACAGGTGTATTGCAGTCTACTCCGCAAAGCACTTAGTACAGTGCTCTGCAAGCCCTCACGTACCATTGATGGATTGCAGGAGCCAAATGCCCTTGAGAACTTCCACAGCCACAGCAAGAAGCTGGAGAACAAAGAGGCAGTTTGAGTGGCCAGGTAGCCTGGGGAGAGCGTTAGGCCCTTCAAATCAGTACCCAACCCTGACCTCGAACCCAGGCATTAATGAGATCGACGTCCGTGAGAATGATACCTCCACAGAACAGCCCCGAATGGAGGGCCTTGGGGAAGTCTCCTGGCCCAGTAGAGCTCACATCTAGCAAGCCACAGAACACTTTAGTCAGCATCATTCTAACACTAGGCTCTTCCCCGCTCTTCCCCCCAACCCCCCAGCCCACCCTCCCAACTCCCTCAGAGGAAGTCACTGTCAAGCACAGAGGGGTTCCACCGCTAGAGGTGCTGAGGATTTGCAGAGTGACCCTGTGGACAGGACTGTGGGTTCAGGCAGGAATGGCCCATCTATAGAATTAAGGGTCCTGGGTCTCCTCAGTCCCAAAGTCAGGTCAAACCGAGTCAGTTCCCTATGAAGAGCCTTAGCCCCATTTGGTAGAACCAGCCACAGTACTGACAGTGACAGGCTCCTCTGCACACCTTATCCTCCTCCTGCATTAACCCCTAGTCATACACACATGGCCCCATCACCTTCCCTTAGAGATGGGACCATCTCTATTTGTTGCCAACTTGTACTTCCCAAGCGCTTAATACAGTGCTCTGCACACAATCAGCGCTCAATACATACGATTGAATGAATGAATGAGTGAATGGAAGCTCAGCTCCTGATTCTTCCACTCCATGGGGATCAGCTGTTCCGGGTCCTCACTGAATGGGCAACAGTCCTCATGGCCAGGTAGGGTGCTGAGAAGCTTCTGGGAGGAGAAATGAGCTAGTCCTTCTCTTCTGCTCATCAAGACTCCTTCGACATCCACCTCCGGATGGCACTCACCTGGGATTAGGAAAAGCCCGAAAACTCCAGCCAGCTCCTTATGCCTCACTTGGACCACATCCACCCTCAACCCATCCCAAATATCCTTCCATCTGGCACTCCCAACCCCCACCTACCCAATCAATGTACCAGGGGTCTTCCACCTCTTTAAAATGTCTACCGAAGTTGTTTCTTCTTCAACAGGCCTTCTCTAACTAAAGTTCTCATCTTCCTAG
The DNA here is from genome assembly GCF_015852505.1 of Tachyglossus aculeatus. Lineage (NCBI taxonomy): Eukaryota > Metazoa > Chordata > Mammalia > Monotremata > Tachyglossidae > Tachyglossus > Tachyglossus aculeatus. Next base: position 20,109 of record NW_024044922.1, on the reverse strand, counting down.
CCCCTCCCCAAACATTTTATTTTCCCTTCCAGCTCACCAGTGCACTTAATTCCACCCCCTAAGCACTGAAGCATTCACCCCACACCAATTAAGTACCTATTGTTTTACCCAGAATCTTCCCTTACCTGTATTGCATCATCTGGATCCGATCCCCCTCATTACACCGATACTGGACCTGTAAGATTCAAAGAGAATTATGTCAGCATGCACAAGACAGGCCTATCTGAAGGTTTAAGGGAAAGCAACACCATAATGAGAACAGAGAAGTGGGGACAGGTGTGTTGAGGTGTTCAGGCAAGGCTGCAAGAAACATGTCTGCTTAATCTATTCTACTAGGCTCTCACAAGCAGTTAGTACAATACTCCCCCCAAAGGAAGATCTCAAATGCTGTTGATTGATTGCTGTAGCAAAGCGTCCCTTAGAACTTCCCCTGCCAGGGAGAGAAGTGGTAGAACAAAGAGACAGTTTGAGTGCCCAGGAAGCCATCTAAGATGGAGTAGTAGTCCTTTTGCCCACTAACTACCCTTACTCCTCAGCGCAGGAATGAGTGAGGTCAGGGTAGAGTAAAGATAGCCTCTCAGCACAACCCTACAGGCAAAATCTTGGGGAAATTACGTGGCCTTAAAGAACTCCCAGCTATCAAACCAGTAAGCAAATTCAAGGCTCCCAAATCATCAAAACCGCCTTCAAAAATCCCCTTATTCTCCCCAGCTCACCAAACCCAGCCCTTACAACGATTCAAAGTCAACCAGCCTCGAAGTGAGTGGGGCCCCTGTAGGGTTATATAGGGCAGGGAGATTGTGGGGGCGGGGCATGCATGCGTTAGTCACTAATTCCCCTGATTGGAAACAGCTGGGGTAGAGATCAGTTGTCCCTGAGGGAAGGTCCAGCTGCATCATTGGATGAGGGTATGGCTGCCAGAAAGATAGGGTAGGGCAGGTAGGCCTTTCCAGATGGAGCACCCCCTTTTCCTCTGCTCCTCCTCCCCTCTCCATCACCCCTACTCCGTCCCTCTGCTCTACCCACTGCCCCGCCCCACAGCTCTTGTGCATATTTGTACATATTTATTACACTATTTATTTTGTTAATGATGTGTATTTGTCTATAATTCTATTTATCTATTCTGATGCTAGGGATGCCTGTCTACTTGATTTGTTTTGTTGTCTGTCTCCCCCTTCTAAATTGTGAGTCCATTGTCTGGTAGGGATTGTCTCTATCTGTTGCCAAATTGTCCTTTCCAAGTGCTTAGTACAGTGCTCTGCACGCAGTAAGTGCCCAATGAATACAATAGAATGAATGAATAGGATAGGATGAAAGGGTCTGTCCAGAGAAACACTAATTCCAAACGCCTCTCCAGTCAGTCTCATCTCTGGCCCGACCCCCACCCCCCTTTCCTGTCCCATCTCAGTCCCCTCCTCACAACCCCCACAACCGGGCAGCTGACACCGAACCCAAGGAACGGCCAGGAAAGCCTAGCCCTTCCAATTAGACAGCCCACCACTCTCCCCACCTTCAGAGCCCTCTTAAAATCACTTCTCCACAGCGTGGATTAGCGGAGAGAACACGGGCCTGGGAGTCAGAGGACGTGGGTTTTAATCCCGGCTCCTCCACTTGTCTGCTGTGTGACCTTGGGGAAGCCACTTAACTTCTCTGTGCCTCAGTTACCTCATCGATAAAGTGGTGATTGAGATTAAGATTGTGAGCCCCATGAGGGACAACCTTAGTACCTTGTGTCTACCCCAGCGCTTAGAATAGTGGTTGATGCAGAATAAGCGCTTAACAAATGCCAGAATTATTATCATTACTATTATCTCCTCCAAAATGTCTTCCACAACTAAGTTCTCATTTCCCCTATTTGTTCTCCCTTCTATGTGGCCTGTGCACCTGGATGGTATTCCTCTAAGCACTTCTTTCTGTCTTCCCTTGTAGACTGCAAGCTTCTTAAGGACAGGGATTATGTCTATCAACTCTACTGCAGTGTACTTTCCCAAGCACTCAGTACAGTGCTCTGCATAGAGTAAACGCTCAATAGATACGATTGACCGATAACCGTTAGATGGCAGCTCGGGCTACGGGAGCCCAGCGAGTGAGCCCCATATCACGACGACGGGCTCCGGTGGCTCGGTCTAGGGTGTGACAGGGGGTTAGAAAAGGAAACCCCAGACCTATGGCCTAGAGCCAGCCTTCCTGCTCCTGCCTGCATCCCCTCCTTTCTGGCCTCGAATCGGGGTAGTGTCATCATCACGCGCCCGTGACGATGAAATGTTTTTCCGTGGTAAAACAATGTTTTTCCGTCTAAAACACAGACCGGTTCTGGGAGTCAGAAGATCATGGACTCTAATCCCAGCTCTGCCACTTGTCTTCTGTGTGACCTTGGGCAAGTCACTTCACTTCTCTGTGTCTCGGTTCCCTCATCCGCAAAATGGGGACAAAGACTGTGGGCCCCAAAAGGGACAGGGACCGTGTCCAATGTGATTAGCTAGTTTCTGCCCAAGCAATTAGTACAGGGCCTGGCACAGAGCGAGCACAACAAATTCCCATGAGTCACGGTGCCCGACAGCGTGCCGGAATCCCGGACAGGTGGGCCGAACACAGGTCGACACGGTTCTCGTGCCACAGTCAGAAACGTTCCCCATATTCAAGGACAAGGGAGGATCAGAGTTTGCCAGCATCCTGAAAAACAGTCACATGGCACTTAAAGCATTATCGAAGTCTCTGGTGGATCTTCAGGATGAACTGCTTTACCAGCATCCAGACACGAGGCACTTGGTAGGTGAGAAAAAACCCAAAGCAGAGAGTGAGGAGAAAATTTCCAGTGAAGAGGAGGAGGAATTGCTTGCTGAGGAGGGACAGCAGCAGCAGCAGCTGCAGAGGAAAGGGCCACCTAAGTGGAAGCAAGCTAGAGATGAGTGACTACCCTGACTTGATGGCAAAACGCTTTGCTGATTTCATATCCTATCGTAACCGGACGCTGCAAAAATGGCACAACAAAACCAAATTGGCTTCTGGCAAGCCGGGAAAGGGTTTTGGAGCCTTTGAACGCCCAATCCTGACTCAGATAGACCATATTCCGATGGACAAAGAGAGCTTACTTTGGCGTTTGCAGACTAAGTGCTCTTTGTACCGTTTTCTTGACAAGGCCCTACTGAGAGCTCACCTCCTCCAGGAGGCCTTCCCAGACTGAGCCCCTTCCTTCCTCTCTCCCTCGTCCCCCTCTCCATCCCCCCATCTTACCTCCTTCCCTTCCCCACAGCACCTGTATATATGTTTGTACATATTTATTACTCTATTTACTTATTTATTTATTTTACTTGTACATATCTATTCTATTTATTTTATTTTGTTAGCATGTTTGGTTTTGTTCTCTGTCTCCCCCTTTTAGACTGTGAGCCCACTGTTGGGTAGGGACTGTCTCTATGTGTTGCAAACTTGTACTTCCCAAGCGCTTAGTACAGTGCTCTGCACACAGTAAGCGCTCAATAAATACGATTGATTGATTGATTGATTGATTGAAGGGCGAGCCAGAACTCCAGCCTATCCCCGACAGCGTGCCAGGACAGCAGGAGATTTTGCCTCAGGCTCCAGCCAACGCTCACTTGAAGGACCTGGAGGAAGAGATCTTTGGTGATGATGGCTTTTACCATCAGCTTCTGCGAGAACTTATAGAACGGAAGACCCGTTCCTTGGATCCGAATGATCAGTTGGCCATGGGCGGGCAATGGCCGGCTATTCAGAAGTTACGGAGTAAAATTCACAGAAAAGTGGACAGGAAAGCCAGCAAAGGAAGAAAACTCCGGTATCATGTCCTTAGTAAGCTGCTGAGATTCATGGCACCTACTGACCACACTACAATGAACGATGATGCCAGAGTTTATGGTGCTGTGGCTCGTGTCATTTTGACGCTTATCCTATCCCGCTTGGATTTCTGCATCAGCCTCCTTGCTGACCTCCCAGCCGTCTGTCTCTCCCCACTACAGTCCATACTTCATTCTGCTACCTGGATCGGTTTTCTACAAAAATTTCTAGTGGTTACCCATCAACCCCTCTGCATCAAACAGAAACTCCTTACCATTGGCTTTAAAGCACCCACATCAGAGCAGAAGGGCCTGCTTTCTGGGGCCCCCTGAAGTGCTCAGAGATGGCTTTGCAGGCCAGCCACTCACTTGGATCCCAGAGGAGTTGGGCCGTGATGGACTTTTGCCATTAGAAATGCCTCCGGTCGCACGGCTCCTGATCAGCGTGTCTGCCACGTGGCTGAGGCTCAGCTCTACCATCCCCGATTCTACCTGTGGGCACACAACAAGCTCAGCTTGACCACTGCAGGGCCACCACTCTGCCTGCGGGCAAAGAGCATGGTCAGTGTCCCCACCACATGGCCACTGCTCTGACTGCGGGCACAGAGTACAGTCAGCATGGCCACCACTCTGCCTGCAGGCACAGAACATGCTCAGTGTGCCCACTACATGGGCACACCACTGTGGGCACAGGGTACAGTCAGTATGTCCACCAAATAGCCCTGCCTCTCCCTGAGGGCACAGAGTGACCACCCAGTGTCCCAGCCCCACCCTGATCCCCTCAAGTTCTTTTGCCCATGGGTCCCTGTGGGGAAGGCCGGCTGGATACCCCAAGGACTCTGCATGTGGCCAGGGGGCCTCTGGGGTAGCCCCTGAAATGAGAAGCCCAAAGACTGAAGGGGTAAACTCAGGCATGGACTTCTCCCCAGGAGAAGAGCATAGTTTGGACGCTTAGGGTTTGCTGATGCCCGCTCACCCACCTTCCTGCAGAAGAAGTCAGGGGAGCCGGTGCCGATGGCCAGCTGCGCTGCGTACGTCAGGGTCTCCCGGACGGGGAGGTAGCCCAGAAAGGTCTCCTCCTCCAACAGCGGTGGAGAGGACACTGAAGTCAGTCCAGCCCCACACTGAACATCTGCAACAGCTAGACTGTCCGGCCAGGACACAGCACTGCAGCGTTTACACCGCCTGGCAGGGATGCCACTCGGGGATGTCTGCGCTGCCTGGCCGAGATGCCTCCCTGTAGTGGACACTGCCCGGCCAGGGAGTCACACGGCAGTGCCTACTCCGCACAGACGACGCCACACACGCTGCGGCACCTAGACTGCCTGCCCAGGAAACCACCCCGTAGCCATGCGCAGTCGGAGCGTAGGCGAGAGGAGGAGGCCCCGCCCCGGAGGGGTCGGAGCATGCGCAGTCGCAGTGCGCCACGGGGAAGTGGGAGTGAGGCCCGCCCTGGAGAGCGCGGCGCATGCGCGGTCGGAGCCCGGGCAGGAGGGGAAAATGGGGGCCCGCACGGGAGAGCGCGGCGCATGCGCAGTCGAAGCGCGCCGGCGCTCACTAGGTGGCCAACTTGTAATAATAATAATGGCATTTATTAAGCGCTTACTATGTGCAAAGCACTGTACTAAGCACTGGGGAATTTACAAGGTGATCAGGTTGTCCCACGTGGGGCTCATGGTCTTAATCCCCATTTTACAGAGGAGGTAACTGAGGCCCAGAGAAGTGAAGTGAGTTGCCCAAGGTCACACAGGGGACAAGCAGTGGAGTGGGATTCGAAACCCCGACGTCTGACTCCGAAGCCCGGGCTCTTGCCACTGAACCACACTGCTTCTCTATACTGTACTATACTATAGTGTAATATACTATATACTATCCTATTCCGAAGCGCTTAGTACAGTGCTCTACACACAGTAAGCGCTCAATAAATACGACTGAATGAATGAATGAGCGATACAGTCACCAAAGCTATACCTCCAGCCCGAGGGCGCAGGGCATGCGCATTCGAAGCCCGGGAAGGGGAGGGGGGAAAAGGGAGGGAGCTCTGCGCATGCGGAGCCAGTGGTTGCGGGAGGAGAAGCGGGGTTGCATGCGCATTCGGAGACTCGGAGAGGGGAGGAGGGGGCCCCGCCCCGGAGAGGGCGAAGCATGCGCAGTCGGAGTGCGCCTCGCTGGCGGGAGGAGGGAGGCCCGTCCTGGAGAAAGCGGCGCAAGCGCGGTCGGAGCCCGGGCCGGGTAGAAGGGAGCCCCCGCCCTGGAGAGCGTAGCGCATGCGCAGTCAGAGCCCGGGCGGGAGGGGAAAGGGGGCCCGCCCAGGAGCGCGGGGCGCATGCGCAGTCAGAGCCCGGGCCGGGGGGGAGAAGAGGGGTCCCGCCCGGGAGAGCGCGGCGCATGCGCAGTCAGAGCGCTTCCGCGTTCAGTAGGTTAGAAGCTTACTATGTTGCCAACTTGTAATAATAATAATAATGATGGCATTTATTAAGCGCTTACTGTGTGCAAAGCACTGTTCTAAGCGCTCGGGAGTTACAAGGTGATCAGGGTGCCCCCCGCGGGGCTCACAGTCTTCATCCCCATTTTACAGATGGAACTGAAGCCCAGAGAAGTGAAGTGATTTGCCCAAGATCACACATCTGACAAGCGGTGGAGTCGGGATTTGAACCCCTGATGTCTGACTCGAAAGCCCAGGCTCTTGCCACTAAACCACAATCAATCAATCGTATTTATTGAGCGGTTACTGTGTGCAGAGCACTGTACTAAGCGCTTGGGAAGTACAGGTTGGTAACATATACAGTCCCTACCAAATAGTGGGCTCACAGTCTTAACCACACTGCTTATCTATATTGTACTGTACTATACTGTAATATACTATATACTATCCTATTGCCAAGCGCTTAGTACAGTGCTCTACACACAGTAAGCGCTCAATAAATACGATTGAGTGAATGAATGAACGATACAGTCCCCAAAGCTATATCTTCAATCCTAGAGGGCGCAGCCCATGTGCAGTCGAAGCCCGAGAAGGGAGGGAGCTCGGCGCATGCGCGTTCGGAGACTCGGGGGGGAAGGAGCGGGGCGCATCCGCAGTGGAAGCGTAGGCGAGGGGAGTAGGGGGGCCCGCCCCGGAGAGGGCGGAGCATGCACAGTCGCAGTGCGCCTCGCTGGCGGGAGGAGGGAGGCCCGTCCTGGAGAGAGCGGCGCAAGCGCGGTCGGAGCCCGGGCCGGGTAGAAGGGAGCCCCCGCCCTGGAGAGCGCTGCGCATGCGCAGTCAGAGCCCGGGCGGGAGGGGAAAGGGGCCCTGCCCGGGAGAGCGCGGCGCATGCGCAGTCGGAGCAAGCCCGCGTTTACTATATACGAAGTTTACTATGTGGCCAACTTGTAATAATAATAATAATGATGGCATTTGTTAAGCGCTTACTATGTGTAAAGCACTTTTCTAAGCGCTGGGGGGGTTACAAGGTGATCAGGTTGCCCCCCGCGGGGCTCACAGTTTTCATCCCATTTTACAGATGAGGTAACTGAGGCACTGGGAAGTGAAGTGACTTGCCCAAGGTCACACAGCAGATAATTGGAGGAGCTGAGATTAGAACCAACGACCGCTGACTCCCAAGCCCGTGCTCTTTCCACTAAGCCATGCCACTTCTTAATAATAATGATGGTATTTGTTAAGTGCTTACTATGTGCGAAGCACTGTTCTAAGAGCTGGGGGGGGATTCAAGGTGATCAGGTTGTCCCACGTGGGGCTCACAGTCTTAATCCCCATTTTACAGATGAGGTAACTGAGGCACAAGGAAGTTAAGTGACTTGCCCAAAGTCACACAGCTGACAAGTGGAAGAGTCAGGATTAGAACCCATGATCTCTGGCTTCCAAGACTGTGCTCTTTCCACTGAGCCACGAATATAGCAACATACTACTGTCTTCTCTTTCACATATCTCACCAGCAGAGATATGAGGCAAAAAGCATTGTTTTGATGTTGGAGGACTTTATTGCAGAACACCATTCCTTGTGACTATGTCTTGCCATCTAATGATTACTGTGGCCCATTGATGGAATATCTCAGTTAGTCACCTACCGAGTCTGTATATACCCAGATGACATACCTGCAGAAAACTGAGACTGGCAAAGGGATGCCATTAAGATGGGTTTGATGAAAATGAAAATGATTGAGATTTAAATCCACAAATATGCTGCCCATCACCAAACTGAAGGTTTCTAATGATTACTACAATTATATAGCTTCATTCTCACTACCATGCCACCATGAAAAGGTACAGATGGGGTGGCTCTTATCAAAGGTATCAATCAATCAACCAATCACTGTTACTTACTGAGCGTTTGCTGTATGCAGAGCATTATACTAAGAGCTTCGTAGACTACAATAGGGTTGAAAGCCATGTTCCCTGCCCACCACGAGTTTACAATGTAGAAATACCTTCTTATACAGATGGCAGAAACATGGCAATGAGTTTTAAAATATGCCTTCCACCATCAAGGAGGCCCCCTGAAGTTAGAGGAATTCAGAAGAGAATGTTATTTATACATGGGTTCTTCCATACACATTTACCTGCATGGATAGTGTCATCTTTCAGAATGAAAGGCACTTATTTACCTATTTACCTGTCTATATATCTACTATCTGTTAATCACTAGTACTTACTGAGTACTAGGAAGAGTACAAAAAAGTAGGTAGGCATGGTTCCTGCCCTTAGGGAGATTACAGTCAAGCAGGGGAGACAGACACAGAAGTAAACTACAGGTAGAGGAGGCACCCAAGAATAAGAACGTGAACAAAAATGCTGGGAGAATAAGTGCAATCAATCAACAAAGAGTATTTACTGTGCACTTACTAAATGCAGAGCCCTGTACTACATGACTGGGAGAGTACAATACAGTAGAGTTGGTAGACAATATCCCTGCCCATAAAGAGCTTATAGCCTAGAGGAGAAGCTAGACATTAAAGTAAATTAGAGATAGGGGAAATGGGAAAATAAAAGGATATGTAACGTAAATGCTGTGAGACTGAGAGTGGGGTGGATATTAAGTGCTTAAAGTGTACATGTCCTAGAACATATGTGACACAGAGGCAAAGGCAGGTATGTGAAATGAGGGCCTAAGAAAGGAGGATCTCTTGGAGGAGATGTGATTTTAGGAGATGTTTGAAAGTGGGGAGAATGGAGAAGGGAGTTCCAGTCCAGAGGGAGGACATAGGCAAGAGGTCAGGAGTGGGATAAACAAGAATGAGCTGAGACCCTGTGGTAAGAACATAATTGCTGAGAAAATTCAGACTTAAATGTATAGGTGAAGCACGAGGGAGGAAAAACAGTTTGAAGAGATGAGCGATTAGTCAGGGAAGGCTTCCTGGAGGAGATGTGATTTTAGTAGGGCTTTGAAGATGGGGGAATGGTGGTCTGTCAGATATGAAGTGGGAGGGAGTCTCGGCAGAAGGGTGGGTGTGAGCAAGGGGTCGATGGTGAAAGAGACAATATCAAGGCATAGTAAGTTGCTGTGGAATGAGGTGTTGCGGGCTAGATTATGGGTAAAGAATGAGGCTACATTGTGTGAGGAGAGAGCTGATTAAGTGACTTAAAGCTGATGTTGAGGAGTTTTTGTTTGTTGTTAAGATGGATCAATCAATCAATCAATCGTATTTATTGAGCGCTTACTATGTGCAGAGCACTGTACTAAGCGCTTGGGAAGTACAAATTGGCAACACATAGAGACAGTCCCTACCCAACAGTGGGCTCACAGTCTAAAAGGGGGAGACAGAGAACAAAACCAAACATACCAAAAAAATAAAATAAATAGGATAGAAATGTACAAGCAAAATAAATAAATAAATAAATAAATAGAGTAATAAATATGTACAACCATATATACATATATACATGTGCTGTGGGGAAGGGAAGGAGGTAAGATGGGGGGATGGAGAGGGGGACGAGGAGGAGAGGAAGGAAGGGGCTCAGTCTGGGAAGGCCTCCTGGAGGAAGTGAGCTCTCAGTAGGGCCTTGAAGGGAGGAAGAGAGCTAGCTTGGCGGATGGGCAGAGGGAGGGCATTCCAGGCCCGGTGGATGATGTGGGCCGGGGGTCGATGGCGGGACAGGCGAGAACGAGGTACAGTGAGGAGATTAGCGGTGGAGGAGCGGAGGGTGCGGGCTGGGCAGTAGAAGGAGAGAAGGGAGGTGAGGTAGGAGGGGGCGAGGTGATGGAGAGCCTTGAAGCCCAGTGTGAGGAGTTTCTGCCTGATGCGCAGATTGATTGATAGCCATTGGAGGTTTTTGAGGAGAGGAGTAATATGCCCAGAGCGTTTCTGGACAAAGATAATCCGGGCAGCAGCATGAAGTATGGATTGAAGTGGAGAGAGACACGAGGATGGGGAGATCAGAGAGAAGGCTGATGCAGTAGTCCAGACGGGATAGGATGAGAGCTTGAATGAGCAGGGTAGCGGTTTGGATGGAGAGGAAAGGGCGGATCTTGGCAATGTTGCGGAGCTGAGACCGGCAGGTTTTGGTCACGGCTTGGATGTGAGGGGTGAATGAGAGAGCGGAGTCGAGGATGACACCAAGGTTGCGGGCTTGTGAGACGGGAAGGATGGTAGTGCCGTTAACAGAGATGGGAAAGTCAGCGAGAGGACAAGGTTTGGGAGGGGAGACAAGGAGCTCAGTCTTCGACATGTTGAGCTTTAGGTGGCGGGCGGACATCCAGATGGAGATGTCCTGAAGGCAGGAGGAGATGCGAGCCTGGAGGGAGGGGGGAGAGAGCAGGGGCAGAGATGTAGATCTGGGTGTCATCAGCGTAGAGACGATAGTTTGAAGCCGTGGGAGAGAATGAGGTCACCAAGGGAGTGAGTGTAGATTGAGAACAGAAGGGGACCGAGCACTGAACCTTGGGGAACCCCCACAATAAGAGGATGGGAGGGGGAGGGGGAGGAGGAGCCTGCAAAAGAGACTGAGAAAGAACGACCGGAGAGATAAGAGGAGATAAGAGGAGAACCAGGAGAGGACGGAGTATGTATAACTAATGGAGGTTTCTGAGGAGGGGGGGAGACATGTACAGAATGATTGTTCAGAAAAATGACCATGAGGAACAGTGTGAACTACAGGCTGGAGAGAGGAGAAGCTGGAGACAGGACAGTCAGCAAGGAGGTTGATGCAGTAATAATGATGGGGTAAGACAAGTGCTTGGACCAGTGCAGTAGCAGTTTGGATGCTGAAGAATGGGTGGATTCTGGGGAGGTTGTGAAAGTAGTACAGACAGCATTTGGTGACAGACAGAATGTGCAGGGTGAAGGAGAGAGATGAGTCACAAATAACGCCATGGTTGTGAGTTACTGTGAAACAGGAAGTATGATGTGGGGCACACATTGATGGGAATCTATCTCCTATAGAAGATACTTCAGAAGGCTCATTCAGCCTACTAAAAGAGGGGACTACATAAGCAGTGAGAGCAAAACAAATGATTCAAAAATTCAGGCTAGCACAACGTCAAGAGAAGCAGCATTACCCAGTGGGTAGAGCACAGGCACGGGAGTTAGAAGGACCAGGTTCTAATTCCGGTTCCACCACTTGTCTGCTTTGTGACCTTGGGCAAGTTATTTCTCTGTGCCTCAGTTACCTCATCTGTAAAATATGGATTAAGACTGTGAGCCCCATGTGGTACTTGGACTGTGTCCAACCTCATTAGCGTGTATCTACCATAGGGCTTAGTACAGTGCCTGATACATAGTAAGCACTTAATACCATTTTAAAAAAAGAACAAAAAACCACTATGTGAACAAGCAGAGGGAGGCTGGGAGACCATTGCAGCAGATGGAACAAAATGGCAGGCATCATCATCATCATCATCATCATCATCATCATCATCATCATCATAATCAACAGCATTTATGGAGGATTGCAGAGGATTCACAAAGATCAGGATGCAAAAGGCCCGCTTGAAAACAAAGAGGACATCCTGTGTGCAACAAAGCAATCAGTCCAGCAAAGAACTACCTTAAGAACATGCAATGCAGAGGAGACAACAATTAATTAATAGTATTCAACTCTTGTGCCTGCAATGGAGATTCTTACTTATTTGTAGGGCTCTTCTTCAGGCTAATTCACAGTCAATCAATCAGTCAATCAATCAATCGTTTTCATTGAGCGCTTACTGTGTGCAGAGCACTGTACTAAGCGCTTGGGAAGTACAAGTTGGCAACATATAGAGACAGTCCCTACCCAACAGTGGGCTCACAGTCCATAGCACTTACTAATTCTGAAAAGTGGTTCATAATCCAAATACTTGCTTTTATGTGCCTGACTCGGGTTTAGTCGTTCTCATATAGGAGTTTTTATGTGGTTGAAATGAGGGCTTTTCTCTAGTACTCCTAGCTTGATAAATAGGAAGAGATGTATTTTTTATTTATTCATTTATCTATTTATTTATTTATATTAATATCTGGCTTCCCCTCTAGACTGTGCATTTGTTGTGGACAGGAATGTGTCTGTTGTTATGTTGTACTTCCGCAAGTGCTCAGTACAGTGCTTTGCACACAGTAAGTGCTCAATAAATATGATTGAATGAATGAATGAATGAAGAGATTCCAAGGACAGCAGAATGCTATGTTGATATTGTCTTCCAGACTTCTTGTTAATAACAATAATGATAATGGCATTTGTTAAGTGCTTACTATGTGCCAAGCACGGTACTAAATGCTGGGGTAGATACAAGATCATCAGGTCCCACATGGGACTCAGAGTCTGAGTAGGAGGGAGAATAGGTATTGAATCCCTATTTCTTAGATGAGGGAACTGAGGCATAGAGAAGTTAAGTGACTTACCCAAGACCACACAGCAGGTGATTGGCAGAGATGGGATTAGAACCCAGGTCCTCTGCCTCCCAGGCCCATTCTCCTTCCACTAGGCCACACTGCTTCTCTAAACATGTTGCATCTTCAAATATGACTATGCAGAAGAGATAGGATGAACTGGGGTTTTTTTTTTAAAACGGTATTTGTTAAATACGTATTTTGTGCCAGGCATTGTACTAAGCTCTGGGGCAGATACAAGCCAGTCAGGTTGAACACAGTCTGTGTGCCACATAGGACAATCCCCATCTTATGGATGAGGGAACTGAGGCACAGAGAAGTTAAGTGACTTCCCCAAGGTCACAAAGCCGACAAGTGGCAGAGCAGGATTAGGACCCTCATCCATCTGACTCCCAGGCCCATACTCTATCCACTAGGCCATGCTGTTTCCTCAGCAGTCTTCCTCCTACTTCTACTACCACTATTCAATTCTGCTGCAGGCAGGCTCCTCGTGGCAATGAATCTTAGAATCCCGATGAACTAACTCTCAGGGCAAACACTTTCCCAGGTAGTGACAGCCAGCTGACTATTAACAATAATAATAATGGTGGTATTTGTTAAGCTCTTCCTATGTGTCAAACACTGTACTAAATGCTGGGGCAGATACAAGATAATCATGTCAGGCAGACCCTGTTCCCCATAGCAGGCAAGGTGCTGATGGTTACTGAATGGTTTTATTAGGACTAGAAAAAAACATTATTGGACAAGAAGACATTATACAAGGATTAAACAAGATGAAACACCATCACTGAAATGAAACAAAAGCATCATTTTCCTATAGCAAATTTATATTTGAATAGGTACAAAGAAATGTATTTTAGTGTATGTAATTTTTTATGCTTATTGTACTTTTTTAATGGCATTTGTTAAGTGCTTTCTAGGTGCCAAGCCCTGTTCTAAAAGCTGGGGTAGATACAATCTACTCAGGTTGGACACAGTTCATAATCCACATGGGGCTCAAAGTCTTAATCCCCATTAGATAAATGAGGGAACTGAAACACAGGGAAGATAAGTGACTTGCCCAAAGTCACACAGCAGATAAGTGGAGGAGCTGGAAATAGAACTCAGGTCGTTCTGACTCCCAGTCCTGTGCTCTCTCCACTAGGCAAAACTGCTTCTCTACTATTGGTAGATTATTTGTAGTTCTCTTTTCTTTGGATTCCTCCATTGCTTCAATCATTCTAATACTGACTGAGACATGGAAAAAATAACAGATAATAAAAAAATAATAGAAAACATAATAGACGGGAAGAGTGGGAACTGCAGAAGTAGAGCGGGAGTAAATCTGGGGGAAGAGGGCAGGGTATGAGGAGCTAAATCAAGATTTAAAGCATTGAAGAACAACAAGAGGGAGAATAGTGAGGAAAGGGAGAAACAAAACATCTATAGAAACGGCAAAAGTGGTTACGGCAGTACCACATATCTTTCAGATTTTGGAAAGCCCCAGCTGCCGACAAGAAGCGAAGGGAAGCAGTATATAGTAGAAGGGTGCTGGACTGAAACCTGGAGCACCTCAGATTCAAGTCTGAGAGCTCTGTCACTGATCTGCTGCATGACTGTACCTACGTCATTTGGCATCTTTGTACCCCAGTTTTTTCATCGGCAAAATGTGGATAATAACAGCTGCTTGCCTATCTACCTCACAGGACTAACGTGAAAGCAAAAATGAGAGTGATTTGGAAATAAAAGTGCAATACAAAACCAATTTCATAAGAAGCGGAAGGCAGAAAGCAGCAACACAAGGTGATTTATCAATTGTATTAAACAGGAGCAAGTTATTTTTTTTAGTTATATAAGATCTGGATTTTCTGGCTTACTAACCAGAGAGGTAACCCAGTGGCTGCTCATTTCCCAACTGAAGGCATAATAGAATGCCAGTGAAAATATCTAACATTGTCAACCCCTTTCCTCTCCTCAGATGGCTAAGCTAAAGGTGACGATAACCCAAGCACACTGCCACCTGGAACTCTTCCTTTCCCGGCTCCACCAATTGTCAGCTGTGTGACCTTGGGCAAGTCACTTGACTTCTCTGTGCCTCAGTTACCTCATCTGGAAAATGGGGGATTAAGACTGTGAGCACCCTGTGGGACAACGATCGATCATCTTGTATCCTCCCCAGTGCTTAGAACAGTGCTTTACACACAGTAAGTGCTTAACAAATGCCATTATGATTATGATCATTATTATTACATTAAGAGGCGGTAAAATGAAAGGCCCCATGCTTAGTAATGGATTCCACTTTCCTTAAGATATTTTAAGGTATTCCAAGGAGATGAAATGAATTAAATGTGATTCAAGCATTTTATCTTCCTAGGGTAGTTCTAGTTTTAAAACTATGTTCAAAAACTTCTCAGCACTTTGATTAAAGGCCGTTTAGTTCTCAAGAGTAAGCTTCCTTACTAAAAAGCTTACATTGCCAAGACAGAAAACGTTGAGATCTTAACATTTTTACAGAGACTTATGTTGGCTAGACAGATCTGGTTAATCTTGAAAGGGTAACTTTTCCACTTGAATAATAAGAACATTTCAAAGACATATGCTTTCATTTCTTAAAAGTGTCCTAAATCATGTTTTTGATGACATTTTCTTCACTGTCTCATCACTGACAATGTAGCTCGATTTAAAATGAAATCTATTGACATAGTTTATATGTTAAAAGAATAACAAATTTTATTATGTTAAATTGAATCAGTCTGGGTTCTAATATCAACAATAAAATTGAAAACAGTTTAGTTAACTACAGTTTCCTTCGACTGAAAATTCCTTTGAGAAGGGATTACTTAATCTCATGCATAAACGGACCAAATTAGGTTTATTGTGATTCAGGAGATTGGAATTTGCAGATGTATTTAATGCACGTATGTCTTCAAGCGTCTTAGGGCATCTCATAACTGATAATGCAGAGATGTCATACTCTACTCACTTTATTTTAGTGGTATTTGTTATGCACTTACTATGTGTCAGGCACTGTATTAAGCACTGGATTAGATACCAGGTAATCACTTTGGACACAGTCCATGTCCCACATGGGACTCACAGTCTTAATCCGCATTTTACAGATGAGGTAACTGAGGCCCAGAGAGGTTAAGTAACTAGCCCAAGGTCAAACAGAAGATAAGTGGCAGAACTGGGAGTAGAACCCAGGTTCTTCTGGGTTCATTTGCAATTTTGTATTCATCCTTAGCAGTCAACAAAATAAAAAAATAAGTCATCTATGATTACAAGCACATCTGCTTCATTACGGTGACCTACCCAGGAGACTCTGGAGAACTGACAGAAATATTGCCCTGGGAATTCTTTATCTTGTCATTTGAAGCCAAATGTGTTACCTAACTTTGAGGGCAAGCAAAAACATGTCCTGAGTTCCAGGAGGAAAGGTAACTGGAGACAGGCTGAAAGACAATGGGCCAGAGACTGAGATTCTTACTCAGGCGAAAATTCCTGCTGACGTCAAAATGACCTCTCCACGAATAAGGTTCATGGTTTGGGCAGAACAGAATGGATTCAATGTGGTTTTCTGTTTGCTTATTTTTAAGTGGCTTGAGTCTTGTTGATTAGTTTTGTTAAGTGCCTTGGCTCTTTCTGAGTGTTTGTAACTGGGACCCTGGTATTTTTCGGTTTTAAATTGCGCTAAGAACCCGACAACGATGTATCCTGGTCATAGCTCAAAAAAGTTTCACTTTGATTTTAGTCTAGATCCATTTCTGAAAAAACACAATGTAATTTCTTTAGTCATGACTTGCTTTTTTGTCCACATCCCAAAAACCACTCTTTAGCTTTCCTACGCAGCTTCACATGAATAGGATGCGAAAGTAGCCATCAAGGGAATTTAATGAATGCTCTCCACCCTCAGAGAATTGACCAAACACTGGGCAAGGCTGCCAGATAGGAATATTACCCAATTCAGATTTACAGTGGAGATTAGAATATTAATACAATTATGATATTAATAACAAGAATAATAATTCAATAATACCTTAGAAAGGGGTCAGATGGTAGTCACAGAGAGCTGAGCCTAGGAAACCTTAGGTCTGTTCTAATCACATTTAGTGATACATACTTCTGTAACTCAGAGCTAACTCTAGTACTGTAAATTCATTAAGGGCAGGGAACTCGTCCACTATTCTCTCAGTAAATACAATCGAATGAATGAATGAACGATACAGTCCCCAAAGCCATATCTTCAGCCCTAGAGGGCGCAGCGCATGCGCAGTCGAAACCCGGGAAAGGGGTGGGGAGAAGGGAGGGAGCACAGCGCATGCGCGTTCAGAGCCCTGAGGGGAGGAGCGGGGCGCATGCGCAGTCGGAGCCTAGGCGAGGGGAGGAGGGGGCCCCCGCACCCCGGAGAGGTCGGAGCATGCGCAGTCGCAGTGCGCCACGGAGTGGAGGAGGAGGGTGGCCCCGTCCTGGAGAACGGGGTGCATGCGCGGTCGGAGCGCCGGGCCCCCCCCCCCCCCCCGGGGGAGAAGGGAGACCCCCGTCTGGAGTGCATTGCGCATGCGCAGTCAGAGCCCGGGCCCCAAGGGGGGAAGGGGGGGAAGGGGGGAAGGGGGGAAGGCGGGCCCGCCCGGAAGAAGAGCGGCGCATGCGCATTCGGAGCGCGCCCACACCATGTATGAAGCTATGTTGCCAATATATAATAATAATAAGGATGGCATTTATTAAGCGCTTACTATGTGCAAAGCACTGTTCAAAGCGCTCGGGGGTTAGAAGGTGATCAGGTTGCCCCCCCACGGGGCTCACAGTCTCTCATCCCCATTATTACAGATGGAACTGAGGCCCAGAGAAGTGAAGTGACTTGCCCAAGGTCACACAGCTGACAAGCGGTGAAAGCGGGATTTGAACCACTGACCTCTGACTCGAAAGCCCGGGCTCTTGCCACTGAAACACACTGCTTCTCTATACCTCTACTATAATATACTATATACTACCCTATTCCCAAACGTTTAGTACAGTGCTCTCCACACAGTAAGCGCTCAATAAATACGATTGAATGAATGAATGAACGAAACAGTCCCCAAAGCTGTATCTTCAGCCCTAGAGAGCGCGGCGCATGCTCAGTCGAAGCCCGGGTGGGAGGGGTGGGAGATGGGAGGAAGTTCTGCGCATGCGCGTGCGGAGCCCGGCTGGGAAGGACCGGGGCGCATGCGCAGTCGGAGCCTGCCGAGTGCGGAGGGGGCCCCCGCCCCGGAGATAGCAGAGCATGCGCAGTCGGAGTATACTGTACTATACTAAAATGTAATATACTATATAGTATCCTATTCTCCAATGCTTAGTACAGTTATCTACACACTGTAAGCACTCAATAAATAAATACGATTGAATGAATGAATGAACGATACAGTCCCCAAAGCTATATCTTCAGCTTAAGAGAGGGCAGCACATGTGCAGTCTGAGGCCGGGGGTGGGGGAGAGAAGGGAGGTAGCTCTGCGGCATGCCGCGTGCGGAGCCAGTGGGGTGGGGGAGAAGCGGGGCACATGCGCATTCGGAGCCTCGGCGAGGGGGAGGAGGAGGCCCCGCCCCGGAAAGGGCGGAGCATGTGCAAGTTGGAGTGCGCCACGCTGGGGGAGGAGGGAGGCCCGTCTTAAAGAGGGCGGTGCATACGCTGTTCCGAGCCCCGGGCCGCGGGAGAAGAGAGCACCCGCCCTGGAGAGCGTAGCGCATGCGCTAGTCAGAGCCCGGGTGGGAGGGGAAATAATGGGGCCCGCCCTGGAGGGCACGGCGCATGCGCAGTCGGAGCAAGCCCGCGCTCCCTATGTACGAAGCTTACTATGTTGCCAACCTTGTAATAATAATAATGGCATTTATTAATTACTATGTGGAAAAAACTGTACTAAGCGCTGGGGAATTTACAAGGTGATCAGGTTGTCCCACGTGGGGCCTCACTGTCTTAATCCCCATTTTACAGAGGAGGTAACTGAGGCCCAGAGAAGTGAAGTGACTTTCCCAAGGTCACACAGGTGACAAGTGGTGGAGCAGGATTCGAACCCCTGACGTCTGACTCGAATGCCCGGGCTCTTGCCACTGAACCACACTGTTTCTCTATATTGTACTATACTATAGTGTAATATTACTATATACTATCCTATTCCCAAGCGCTTACTCAACACACACAGTAAGCGCTCAATAAATACGACTGAATGAATGAATGAACGATACAGTCCCCAAAGCTATATCTTCAGCATTAGAGGGCGCAGCGCATGTGCAGTCGAAGTCTGGGAAGGGGAGGAGAAGGAGGGAGCTCGGCGCATGCGCTTGCAGAGCCCGGGGGGGCGCATGCGCAGTCGGAGCCTAGGGGAGGGAGAAGGGGGCCCCGTCCCGGTGAGGACGGAGAGCATACGTAGTCGGAGCCCGGGCCGGGGTAGAAGGGAGCCCCCGCCCCTGCAGAGCGGTGCGTATGCGAATTCAGAGCTCGGCCGGAGGGGAAAAAGGGGGGCCGGCCCGTGAGAGCGCGGCGCAATGCGCAGTCTGGAGCGGCGCCCGCGCTATGTACCAAGCTTACCTATGTGGCCAACTTGTTATAATAATAATAATGATGGCATTTATTACGCGCTTACTATGTGCAAAGCACTGTTCTAAGCGCTGGGGAATTTACAAGGTGACCAGGTTGTCCCACGTTTGGCTCACCGTCCTTAATCACCATTTTACATAGGAGGTAATTGAGGCCCAGAGAAGTGAAGTGACTTGCCCAAAGTCACACAGCTGACAAGTGGCAGAGCCGGGATTTGAACCGATGACCTCTGACTTCAAAGGCCGGGCTCTTTATAATAATAATAATACTGACGGCATTTATTATGCGCTTTACTATGTGCAAAGCACTGTTCTAAGCGCTGGGGAATTTACTAGGTGACCAGGTTGTCCCCACGTGGGGCTCACCGTCTTAATCCCCATTTTACATAGGAGGGTAATTGAGGCCCAGAGAAGTGAAGTGAATTACCCAAAGTCACACAGCTGACAAGTGGCAGAGCTGGGATTTGAACCGATGAACCCCGACTTCAAAGGCCGGGCTCTTTCCGCTGAGCCACGCTGGCTTCCCAAACTTCCCAAGCGCTTAGTAACAGTGCTCTGCCCACAGTAAGCGCTCCCATAAATACGACGGAATGGAATGAATGAATGAAGCACTGTTCTAAGCGCTTGGGGGGTTACAAGGTGATCAGACTGCCCCCCCGCGGAGCTCACAGTCTTCATCCCCTTTTACAGATGGAACTGAGATCCAGAGAAGTGAAGTGACCTGCCCCAATCAATCGTATTCATTGAGTGCTTACTGTGTTCAGAGCACTGTACTAAGCACTTGGGAAGTACAAGTTGGCAACATATAGTGACAGTCCCCTACCCAACAGTGTGCTCACAGTCTAGAAGGGAGAGACAGGAGAACAAACCAAACATATTAACAAAATAAAATAAAGAGTAATAGATATGTACAAGTAAAATAAATAAATAAACAACTAGAGTAATAAATATGTACAAACATATATA
>NW_024044921.1:185061-204018 GCF_015852505.1 Tachyglossus aculeatus | reverse complement strand
ACTTAGCTGGGGCAGACCAGACTAATATCTTAAGCAGATGCCTTCTGAGGATCCCATACACTATAGCCCTGCCTGGAGGTAGGGGGTTGGATTAGCTGACTTCTTGAGGTGTCTTCTGGCTCAGTGACACTCTCCTCCTTTAGCAAACACACTTCTGATTCTAATATCCTTAACCATACTCCAGAAATGGGGGAATCCTGAAATCTAACACACAATTCGATAGAGCCACATGCAAAGCCAAAAGCAACAAGGATGCTTCTGCTTTTCCAGAGGAGAACCCTAACCCAAGTTTCCCATGATCTGAGAGGAGGAGAATGGCTATTCCCAGTATTTTGAGCCAGCAAAAAGAAATTGCTGAGCTTTGACTTGAGGAAATGAGTAATATCTCGTGTTTAAAGTGGCCAGGCTGGAGGAAACCGTCCAAAAAGATGAATGGGACATGGAAACAAAAACAAAATAACAGAAAATGAGTTGAGTTGCCACAGCCAAGCAAATGGAGGCCTGCCAAGGGCAGCAGAACCTGAGGGGCGTGAGGAGGAAACTTGAAATGAAAGCCAGAGGCCCAGAACTTTCCACACTGAAACACTTGAGAAATTTTCCAACCAGCAAGACTAAGGACCTCCCTGCTGGGTTGGTGGGAGAGTGGGGTGTCCCTTCTCCCCCTGACATATCTCCACCTCTGTGACTGACCCACTACCACTCCAGCCCCAATTCTCCCCTCTTTGGGGTGGAATGGGAGGGTCCCATCTGGAAGTTTTCACTCTTCATAGCCTCTTTTGGACCCTCACCCACAAACTCCGTTCCTCCAGGTTTAAACATTTCCTCCCACTCAATTGGAAGATTTTCAGACTTAGTGACCGCATCCTGCCAACCCTAGTCCCAACTCCCAATGCTCAAAGCATGGAAAGATGCTGCCAGGGGAGTCCTCAGATGTCCTAAGTCTTTCTGGGAAGTGTAGTCTCAGGTGTCTTCTTGATTCTAAAATGGTTGAGTTCTTACTGTGTGCAATGCACTGTACTATTTGGGAGAGTACAATATAACATATAAGTATTTATTACTCTATTGATTTATTTTACTTGTACATATTTATTATATTTATTTTATTCTGTTAATATGTTTTGTTTTGTTCTCTGTCTCCCCCTTCTAGACTGTGAGCCCACTGTTGGGTAGGGACCGTCTCTATACGTTGCCAACTTGTACTTCCCAAATGCTTAGTACAGTGCTCTGCACACAGTAAGCGCTCAATAAATACGATTGAATGAATGAATGAATATAACTGATGTGGGCAGGGAACTTGTCTACCACCTCTGTTACATTGTACTCTCCCAAGCACTTGGTACAGTGCTCTGTGCTCAGTAAGTGCTCAATAAATTCAGTTGACTGACCGACCTCCCATCTGAAGTGGATAGAGCATGGGTCTTGGAAGTTAGAAGGTCATGGGTTCTAATCCCGGCTCCACCACTTATCTGCTGCATGACCTTGGGCAAGTCATTTCACTTATCTGTGCCCTCAGTTACCTCATCTGTAAAATGGGGATTGAGACTGTGAGCTCCCTGTGGGACAGGGACTGTGTCCAACCTGCCTCACTTGTCTCCACCCCAGCACTTAGTACAGTGGCTGGCATACAGTAAGCACTTAACAAATACCATTATTAGTATTATTCTTTGATTCTATTACATTGTCCTTTTTAGGTGAGAAGAATCTAGAATTGTGATTGGGGCAGAAGAAACTGCCAATCATGCTTCACCCTTTTCAGTTACACCAGCTCCATGAGATATAGTTTCTGTTTGTAGGGACAGAAACCTAGGGGTTTTCCTTCAGCATGGTTTACCAAGATCTTACTTGATATGGCTCAGCTACCCATGGCTCGAAGCCATAGCTGAGAAGCATCATGGCCTAGTAGAAAGAGCATGGTCCTGGGAGTCAGAGGACTTGGGTTATAATTTTGGCACCACCACTTGTTTGCTGTGTAACCTTGGGTGAGTCACTTAACTTCTCTGGGCCTCTGTTCCTTCATCTGCAAAATGGGGAAGCAATACCTGTTCTCCCCTCTACTTAAACTGTGAGCCCCCTGTGGGACCTGATTATCTTGTATGTATCTCAGCACTCAGTACAGTGCTTGACACAAAGTGCTCAACAAACATCACAATTATTATTATTAATTCAGTCAGTCAATCATTTATTGAGCTGTGTGCAGAGCAGTATACTAAGTGCTTGGGAGAATATAATATAATACTATAACAGGCACATTCTCTGCCCACAGTGAGCTTACAGACTAGAGGGAACTAAGGGAATAATATTAATTATTATTATTACTAATAATAATAGCCATTCATATTATATCTGGCTCTTCTTGAAAACAGATTTAGCTCTCACATCTAGGTCCTCTTGGACTCAGTACTATGAGGGTGATGCCATTAGCTTTGCCCTAGCAGCTTTCTGGACAGAAGTAGTTTGCTGTCCTCATCCTGTCAAGCCAGGAAGGGGCCAAAAGGGTCCAAGGTGGCAGTTCTACTCCTTATCTTTATATGGTATTTATTATTATTATTATTCATTCATTCAATCGTATTTATTGAGCGCTTACTGTGTGCAGAGCACTGTACTAAGCACTTGGGAAGTACAAGTTGGCAACATATAGAGACGGTCCCTACCCAGCAGTGGGCTCACAGTCTAGAAGGGGGAGACAGAGAACAAAAGAAAGCATAGTAACAAAATAAAATAAGTAGAATAAATATGTACAAGTAAAATAAATAAATAAATAGAATAATAAATATGTACAAACATATATACATATATACAGGTGCTGTGGGGAAGGGAAGGAGGTAAGGCGGGGTGATGGAGAGGGGGAGGAGGGGGAGAGGAAGGAGGGGGCTCAGTCTCGGAAGGCCTCCTAGAGGAGGTGAGCTCTCAGTAGGGCCTTGAAGGGGGAAGAGAGCTAGCTTGGCGGACGTGGGGAGGGAGGGCATTCCAGGCCAGGGGCATGATGTGGGCCAGGGGTCGATGGCGGGACAGGCGAGAACGAGGCACAGTGAGGAGATTAGTGGCAGAGGAGTGGAGGGTGCGGGCTGGGCTGTAGAAGGAAAGAAGGGAGGTGAGGTAGGAGGGGGGCGCGGTGTTGGACAGCCTTGAAGCCGAGTGTGAGGAGTTTCTGCCTGATACGTAGGTTGATTGGTAGCCACTGGAGATTTTTGAGGAGGGGAGTAACATGCCCAGAGCGTTTCTGGACAAAGACAATCCAGGCAGCGGCGTGAAGTATGGATTGAAGTGGAGAGAGACAGGAGGATGGGAGATTGGAGAGGAGGCTGATACAGTAATCCAGAACGTGATAGGATGAGAGCTTGAACGAGCAGTGTAGCAGTTTGGATGGAGAGGAAGGGGCAGATCTTGACAATGCTGCGGGGGTGAGACCGGCAGGTTTTGGTGACGGCTTGGATGTGAGGGGTGAATGAGAGAGCGGAGTAGAGGATGACACCAAGGTTGCGGGCTTGTGAGACGGGAAGGATGGTAGTGCCGTCAACAGTGATGGGAAAGTCAGGGAGAGGGCAGGGTTTGGGAGGGAAGACAGGGAGTTCAGTCTTGGACATGTTGAGTCCATTATTATTAGAGAGGCAGCGTGGCTCAGTCGGAAGAACCCGGGCTTGGGGGTCAGAGGTCATGGGTTCAAATCCCGGCTCCGCTGATTGTCAGCTTTGTGACTTTGGGCAAGTCACTTAACTTCTCTGTGCCTCAGTGACCTCATCTGTAAAATGGGGATTCAGACTGTGAGCCCCACGTGGGACAACCTGATCACCTTTTATCCTCCCCAGCGCTTAGAACAGTGCTTTGCGCATAGTAAGCACTTAACAGATGCCATTAGTAAGCGGCCGCCCGCACGCTGGTCTGGACTGCTGAAGGCCCCGGGGAGGGAGGCGGGAGCCCGGGTGAAGGGATTGGCGCCCGGCCCAGTAGCCCCGGTTCCGTAGTTGGGAAGGGCAGGCCTCCTTGGCATCAGAGAGGCATCTGTTCCCCTCACTGCCGCTCCAATAATCCTCTTCAAGGGTTGCTCAGAAGCATCTGGCTAATAATAGTGATGATAATAATAATTGTAGTATTTGTTAAGCACTTACCGTGGGTCAGGTAGTGTACTAAGCACCGGCGTGGATACAAGGAGCAGCATGGCTCAATGGAAAGAGCCCAGGCTTCAGAGTCAGAGGTCATGGGTTCAAATTCCGGCTCTGCCAATTGTCAGCTGTGTGACTTTGGGCAAGTCACTTCACTTCTCTGTGCCTCAGTGACCTCATCTGGAAAATGGGGATGAAGACTGTGAGCCCCATGTGGGACAACCTGATCACCTTGTAACCTCCCCAGCGCTTAGAACAGTGCTTTGCACATAGTAAGTGCTTAACAAATGCCATTATTATTATCATTGTTATTATTATTATTGAGTGACTTGCCCAAGGTCACAGAGCAGACATGTGGCAGAGCTGGGATTAGAACCCAGGTCCTTCTGGCTCCCAGGCCCATGCTACTTCCACTACGCCATGCTGCCTTCTGGTGGACAAACCCAGCCCTCCTCCCAAGAGCTGGGGCCTGCGGGTCCCCAACATCCTTACCAAATGGATGGGTAATTTGGAGCCGCTGTTACCATCTCCCAGCCTGTGCAGTCACACTGAGGGAATCAGACAAGCTGGGCAGAGACAAGGACCACACAGCCCCTAGAAGCACCAAGTACAATAATAATAATAATGATGGTACTTGTTAAGTGCTTACTGTGTGCCAAGGACTGTTCTAAACCCTGGGGTAGATACCAGTTAATCGGGTTGGACACAGTCCCTGTCCCACATAAAAATGATGGTATTTGTTAAACACTTACCATGTATCAAGCACTCTTCTAAGCTCTGGGGTAGATACAAGTTAATCGGGTTGGATGCAGCCCCTGTCCCACGAGGGACTCACATTCCTAATCCCCATTTTACAGATGAGGTAACTGAGGCCCAGAGAAGTGAAGTGACTTCCCCAAGGTCACACAGCAGACATGCGGCAGAGCTGGGATTAGAACCCAGGTCCATCTGACTCCCAGGCCTGTGCTCTATCCACTAGGACACGCTGTACAGTACATCAGGTAAGTTGCACACCAGGAAGGGGGCAAGAGTGGCCCTCAAGCCGGTGGTCCAACTCAACATGTCCAAGACTGAACTCCTTGGCTTCCCTCCCAAACCCTGCCCTCTCCCTGACTTTCCCATCCATGTTGACGGCACTACCATCCTTCCCGTCTCGCAAGCCCGCAACCTTGGTGTCATCCTCGACTCCGCTTTCTCATTCACCCCTCACATCCAAGCCGTCACCAAAACCTGCCAGTCTTAGCTCCGCAACATTGCCAAGATCTGCCCTTTCCTCTCCATCCATACCGCTACCCTGCTCGTTCAAGCTCTCATCCTATCCCGTCTGGACTACTGCATCAGCCTTCTCTCTGATCTCCCATCCTCGTGTCTCTCCCCACTTCAATCCATACTTCATGCTGCTGCCCGGATTGTCTTTGTCCAGAAACGCTCTGGGCATATTACTACCCTCCTCAAAAATCTCCAGTGGCTACCAATCAATCTACGCATCAGGCAGAAACTCCTCACCCTGGGCTTCAAGGCTGTCCATCACCTCACCCCCTCCTACCTCACCTCCCTTCTCTCCTTCTACAGCCCACCCCCCACCCTCCACTCCTCTGCCACTAATCTCCTCACCGTACCTCGTTCTCGCCTGTCCCGCCATCGACCCCCGGCCCACGTCATCCCCCTGGCCTGGAATGCCCTCCCTCTGCCCATCCGCCAAGCTAGCTCTCTTCCTCCCTTCAAGGCCCTACTGAGAGCTCACCTCCTCCAGGAGGCCTTCCCAGACTGAGCCCCTTCCTTCCTCTCCGCATGGTCCCCCTCTCCATCCCCCCCCATCTTACCTCCTTCCCTTCCCCACAGCACCTGTATATATGTTTGTACAATCAATCAATCAATCAATCGTATTTATTGAGCGCTTACTATGTGCAGAGCACTGTACTAAGCGCTTGTACATATTTATTACTCTATTTATTTTACTTGTTCATATCTATTCCATTCATTTTATTTTGTTAGTATGTTTGGTTTTGTTCTCTGTCTCCCCCGTTTAGACTGTGAGCCCACTGTTGGGTAGGGACTGTCTCTATATGTTGCCAACTTGTACTTCCCAAGCGCTTAGTACAGTGCTTTGCACACAGTAAGCGCTCAATAAATACGATTGATTGATTGATTGATTGATTGGTCGCACGGCCTTCCTGGGGTCTCCACACATGCTGGAGAAAATGATTTACCTCTTTCTTACACCGGGCCAGGAATAACTATGTGTATATGTATACATGTTTGTACATAATTATTACTCTATTTATTTATTTTACTTGTACATATCTATTCTATTTATTTTATTTTGTTAATATGTTTGGTTTTGTTCTGTCTCCCCCTTCTAGACTGTGAGCCCACTGTTGGGTGGGGACTGTCTCTATATGTTGCCAACTTGTACTTCCCAAGCGCTTAGTACAGTGCTCTGCACACAGTAAGCGCTCAATAAATACGATTGATTGATTGAATAACTATGCGTCGTGGCAGCGGTGCTGGTGAGGGGAGAGCTGGTGGGGCGGGAGAGGTGGCAGGTAGGGAAGCTTTGCCACTCTGGCACCCATCCTCCCCACTTCCCAAATGAAAAGAACTGGGAATAAGTTCATCTGTCCTCTGGTCTGTCTTTATTTCCCCTGCCCACTTTCTCTCCTCCTCTTCCACTTCCATTGTATGGTTGGCTCTTTGCCCACCGACTGCTCAAAAATTTCCTTTCATCCGGCTGTTTGGCCCAAAGAGGTGGCCAACCCCTGGCTGAGGAAGTACAAGATGTGATTTCTTTAAGGCGTTTACTCGAGTGGGTGAGACTATTAGACCTGAATTAAGAAATTTCCAGTGTTAAGAGAGTGTGAGGGTAAACGTGATATACAGGCAGTTAACACAAGACTGTTGCATTAAGGAAAATTTCTGTAGTAGACAAGTGGTGGAGCAGGGATTAGAACCCTGATCCTTCTGACTCGTAGGCTCCTGCTCTATCCACTGGGCCATGCTGCTTCTCAAGTTGATACACTGTATGTGCCCCTGTTGAAACTAACTATATTACACAGAGGTCACCTATTTCATGTGGGATATGACCCAGCGGGTGTTGTATGGGGAGGAAGAACAGTCCATCGAAAAGACTGGTTTTACTTTTTTTAATAATAATAATAATGGTATTTGTTAAGTGCTTACTATGTGCCAAACACTGTTCTAAGCGCAGGTAGATACAATCAAATTGGGTCAGACACAGTCCCTGTCCCACGTGGGGCTCACAGTCTCAATCCCCATTTTACAGATGAGGTAACTGTGGCCCAGATAAGTGAAATGACTTGCCCAAAGTCACACAGTGGACATGTGGCTGAGCCAGGATTAGAACCCATGACTTTCTGACTCCCAGGGTCATGCCCTATCCACTATGTCATGCTTCCTCTCATGTTTTTAGGTCTTTGTTGTGCCTTCTTAATGTCTTAAATAGGTCGGGGATGGGAGAGTTGAGAAAGCAGGACAGTTAGAAGGTCTGCTTGAGAGGAGCAAATTGTTTGAGCTGGGGTGTATCAGAAGAGAGCAGACACTACGAAGATGGACCTGGGTTCCAATGCCAGCACTACCACCTGTCTGCTGTGTGACCTTAGGTTAGTCAATGAAGTAGCATGGCTCAGTGGAAAGGGCACGGGCTTGGGAGTCAGAGGTCATGGGTTCTAATCCCGGCTCTGCCACTTGTTAGCTGTGTGACTTTGGGTAAGTCACTTAACGTCTCTGTGCCTCAGTTACCTCATCTGTAAAATGGGGATTAAGACTGTGAGCCCCATGTGGGACAACCTAATTACCTTGTATCCTCCCCAGCACTTAGAACAGTGCTTGGCGCATAGTAAGCGCTAAACAAATGCCATCATCATCATCATCATCATCACTTAACTACTCCGTGCCTCAGTTACCTCATCTATAAAATGGGGATTGAGATTGTGAACCCTATGTGGTACAGAGTCTGCATCCAACCTGATTAGATTGTATAATAATAATAATAATTGTGGTATTTGTTAAGTGCTTTCTATGTGCCAAGCACTGTACTAAGTGCTGGGGTGAATACAAGCAAATCGGCTTGGGCACGGTCCCTGTCCCACATGGCGCTCACAATCTTAATCCCCATTTTACAGATGAGGTAACTGAGGCCCAGAGAAGTGAAGTGACCTGCTCAAGGCCACACAGCAGACGAGTGATGGACCCAGGATTAGAACCTCTGACCTTCTCACTCCCAGGTCCAGGCTCTATCCACTACACCACACTTGTATCTACCCCAGAGCTTAGTACAGTGCCCAGCCCATAGGGAGTGCTTAACAAATACCACTTAAAAAAAAGGGAGAGAAGCAGCATGGCAGAGAAGCAGCGTGGCTCAGTGGAAAGAGCACGGGCTTTGGAGTCCAAGGTCATGGGTGGCTCTGCCAATTGCCAGTTGTGTGACTTTGGGCAAATCACTTCACTTCTCTGGGCCTCAGTTCCCTCATCTGTAAAATGGGGATGAAGACTGTGAGCCCCCCGTGGGACAACCTGATCACCTTGTAACCTCCCCAGTGCTTAGAACAGTGCTTTGCACACAGTAAGCGCTTATTAAATGCTATCATTATCATTATTAAAACCAATTGATAGAGTCCATTTGTGCTCTTGGAATGTGTCTGAACTCAGAAATATCTCTGTCCTCCACCTCTAGAAGCTCCAGTGGCTATTTTTCATATTCTGCTGCAGGGCTGAGGTTGCTTTGTGTGAGGGCTCTTTCAAAATCGGGGTGAGTCACGGTCAGCTGCTGGGATATTAGCAGAGCAAGGTAGGGAAAGAAACCAGAATGGAATAAGGAAGGTTTGTCAGAAAGAATCCCATTCCAAAGGATGTTTCCAAGAATATCTGTAGGCCTCTGGGACAAACAGCCAACTTCTTGCCTTGGATGAGGATTTTGGATTTGTGGTTCACAGTCCTATGGGGCTGGAGAGAGCACATCTAGGAACAGATTCTATATTCAAGGGCTTCTAGCCATTAACAATATTTTGGCAGGACCTGAATCTAGAATGACTAGAAAAAAGCAGCAACTATAAGATAAGGAATAATGAAGCAATATTATAGCAATGGCCTCCAAGTTCTCTCATTCATTCATTCAGTTGTATTTATTGAGTGTTTATCTGTTCCAAGTTCTTATCTGCTAAAAGATAGAGGAGGTTGGAGTCAGAAGACTTCAGAGGTGTCAAAAAGGTTCAACAATGAAGAATACTTAAAAGGAAATTATCTTGAATTTAAATACAAATCACTGTAGTTCCTGTAGCATGGCCTAAAGAACATTGGCTTGGGAGTCAGGAGGACCTGTGTTCTAAATCCGGCTCTGCCGCTTGCTCACTGAGTCACCTCAGACAAGTCACTTAACTTCTCTGGAATCAGTTTTCTCATCTTTAAAATGGGGATTTTAATGGATTTTACCTGCTTTCACTCTCCCGTAGACTGTGAACTCCATGAGGAAAAGGGACCACGCTTGACCAGATTAATTTGTGATTGCCCCAGTGCTTAGTATAGTGCTTGGCACATTAGAAAGTACTCAGCAAATGCTGCAGCTATTTGTTATTATTAAGATTTATTTACACTCCTAATTGAAATAGTATGGTGATGGACTTCAATATTAAGAACAGTCCCAAATGTCCAGTTTGCCTAAAGATTTATCCTAGAGTAGCTCAGCAGGAAGAGAATCAATACAGTTTATTAAGCAACTACTCTATGCAGATCATTGAACTAAGAACTTAGAAAAGAACAATAGACTTAATAGTTGTGATTCCCCGCCCTCAAGAAGGTGGGCAAACATTGAAATAATTTACAGATAGGAGGAGGCCTGGATAAGCAGAGAAGCAGCGTGGCTCAGTGGAAAGAGCACGGGCTTTGGAGTCAGAGGTTGTGGGTTCAAATCCTGGCTCTGCCAATTGTCAGCTGTGTGACTTTGGGCAAGTCACTTAACTTCTCTGTGCCTCAGTTACCTTATCTGTAAAATGGGGACTAAGACTGTGAGACCCCTGTGGGACAAACTGATCACCTTGTAACCTCCCCAGTGCTTAGAACAGTGCTTTGCACATAGTAAGTGCTTAATAAATGCCATCATTATTATTGTATGTGTATCCCCCTTTTTCCTCTTCTCCTCCCCATCCCCCCGTCCTACCTCCTTCCCATCCCCACAGCACTTGTATATATTTGTACAGATTTTGTACTCTATTTTACTTGTACATATTTATTATTCTATTTATTTTGTTAATGATGTGCATGTAGCTTTATTTCTATTTGTTCTGACGATTTTGACACCTGTCTACATGTTTTGTTTTGTTGTCTGTCTCCTCCTTCTAGACTGTGAGCCTGTTGTTGGGTAGGGACCGCCTCTATATGTTGCCAACTTGTACTTCCCCAGCACTTAGTACAGTGCTCTGCACCCAGTAAGTGCTCAATAAATACGATTGAATGAATATATATAAAGATATATATATACTAGTATTACCAGTATTATATAGTATTTACTATAATATATGCATATTTCATTCATTCAATCGTATTTATTGAGCACTGTGTGCAGAGCACTGTACTAAGCGCTTGTATATACACACTATTTAAACCATAACCCATACACATGTGCATATGTATATATATAATTATGTGTGTGTGTATGTAAACATATATATATATATATATATATATATATATATATACACACACACATATGGGTTAGGGCTTAAATAGTAGTATAAGTTGATATATATAATATATACATATATGCATGTATCTGTAGATTATTAATTTATATTAATTTCTATCTCCCCCTCAAGCCTACCTCCGACTCCTGGCTCTCCCCACTCTCCCATACTTCACTCAGCTTTCCGTAACATTTTTATTAAAAAAAATCAGTCACGTCTCCCCACTCCTCAAGAGCCTCCAGTGGTTGCCCATCCACTTTCACATCAAATAGAAACTCCTTACCACTGGCTTTAAATTACCCCAGCACCTTGTCCCCTCCTATCTAACCTGGCAGATTTACTACTACAACCCAACCTGTAGAATTCACTCCTCTAAGCACCACCTTGCTCATTGTGCCTCCATCTCTTCTATCTCATCGCCAATCCCTTTCTCATGTACTCCCTCTGATCCCACCCCCCACAGACACCACATCCTACTTCATCAGAGATGTGTGCCATTTCTCCATCTGAACAGTTTTCCTCACCAGTCCTTGCCAAGCTGAGAACTCACAGGTGCCCATGTAGCTCAAAATAATAACCTTCCTTCTGCTACCTCCCTTTTTGGTTATCCAAACTTCTTGTACTTCCCTCAAAAATCTTCAGTAGTGGAGACTCCTCATCCTTCTTCGGGAGTCTATTCTGGTGTTTAAGCGCTATGACAGCCGACAACTCCCCTGCTGTGCACCCTAAACCAAGATCCTGAGCCTAACAATCACCTCAACTGCAAAATGGGGATTCAATTCCTGTTCTTCCTCCTACTTAGATGGTGAGCTCCATTTGGGATAGGGGCTGTGTTCAGCCTGATCTACCCCAGAGTTTAGAGCAGTGCTTGACACATAGTAAGTGCTGAACAAATCATTAAAAAAAAATAGGCCTGCTTTTTTTCCAAGGAATTTGGCAATAGGTCTGAGCCATCCATTAATATTAACTTAGTGCTTATTCAATATAATTTATTAATATTAATATATTGATGTCTGCCTCACCCTCTAAACTCTAAGTCTTTTGTGGGCAGGGAACATGTCTATCTTCCCAAGTGCTTATTAGAGTGCTCTGAACACTGAGAAGCAACATGGCCTAATGGAAAGAGCACGGTCCTGGGAGTCAGAGGACCTGATTTCTAATCCTAGCTCTTCCACTTATATATTGTGTGACCTTGGACAAGTCACTTAACTTCTCTGTGCCTCAGTTCCCTCATCAGCAAAATGACTATTCTCAACAACTGTTCTCCCTCATACTTAGACTGTGAGCCCCATGTGGGACCTGATGATCTTGTATCTACTCCAGCATTTAGTACAGTGCTTGGCACATAGTAAGCCCTTAACCCATACTACAATTATTGTTATTATTTTTACATGCTCAATAAATACCACTGATTGTCTGATTGATCCAGACAGATCCTTTTTAGAGAGCATGGAGAGGTGAAATCTTGCTGATACTCACACGGAGCAATTGGGTAGGTGGGAGGTGTTCTCTAGGGATGCTCCCCTGCATGGGCAGGGGCCAACATGTGGCGGGGGTCTCGTTCATGAATAGAATGGATCAGTCGGGGGCGGGCTCTGCCTTTTGGATTCCCAGCTGACCACCCCTGTTCCACACGACTACTGGAAATGGAGGACCATCACCTCGCCCCCTCCTACCTCACCTCCCCTCTCTCCTTCTTCAGCTCAGCCTGCACACTCTGCTCCTCTGCTGCTGCTAACCTCCTTACTGGGCCTCATTCTCTCCTGTCCCACCGTCAAACCCTGGCCCACATTCTACCTCTGGCCTGGAATGCCCTCCCTCCAAACATCCACCAAACTAGCTCTCTTCCTCCCTTCAAAGCCCTACTGAGAGCTCACCTCCTCCAGGAGGCCTTCCCAGACTGAGCCCCCCCTTTTTCCTCCCCTCCCCATCGCCCCCCTCCCTCCCTCTGCCCTTCCCCCTTCCCACAACATTTGTGTATATTTGTACATATTTATTACTCTATTCATTTTATTAATGATGTGTACATAGCTATAATTCTATTTATTCTGTTGGTATTAACACCTGTCTACTTGTTTTGTTTCGTTGGTTTTTTTTGTCTGTCTCCCCCTTCTAGACTGGGAGCCCGTTGTTGGGTAGGGACCGTCTATATTTTTGCCCATTTGTACTTCCCAAGTGCTTAGTACAGTGCTCTGCAAACAGTAAGCGCTCAATAAATACGATTGAATGAATGACCAGCGTGGCTCAGTGGCTAGAGCACGGGCCTGGGAGTGAGAAGGACCTGGGTTCTAATCTCGGCTCTGCTACATCTGCTGTGTGACCTTGGGAAAATCACTTCACTTCTCTGTGTTTCAGTTAACTCATCTATAAAATGGGGATTAAGAGTATGAGCCCTTTGTGTTCAACCAGATTAATTTGTAACTACTCCAGTGATTAGAACAGTGCTGGGTACATAGTAAGTGCTTAACAAGAACTGTAATAATAGTAATAAGATCATCCCTTCGGATCTAACCGCTTCCTCAAACCTCTAATTAAAAACAGGGAGTGGGACGAACCAATGAAGAGATATATTAAAAGACTTTATTCACAATAGAGAAATTTTACAAATATAGTTCTTAAAAAGTATGTGTCTTGATCTAATACGTCCCCGCTAACATTAGAGATTTATAGAAAGGTGAAAAATGTGAAATGGATTATATGCATATCAGAACCCATCTTTATGCGTAGAAATGGGTATCGGGTTGAGGTCACCACAAACATGATTAGATATCGTAAATTTGTCATTTAACATACATATATGCAGTATTTCACAATCTGTATCAAAAGCAAATTTTCATGAAAACAAACAAGTGTTGTTTACATTATTCACCTTTCAATATATTACCAGATGTAAACTTGACTCTGTTGTAATGCTGAAGAGGAATGAAAGGTGGTTTCTCCATTAAGATCTCTTTAAAATCTTCAAAACTCAAAATTATTCTACTGAATTTTCACAACTCATCTATCCCTTGTAATGTTTAACTTTTTGGTGTTTTGGGATTCTTCTTAAAAACAAAGCTCTAGAATTTACAAAAGGTTATTCTTGCCATTGGCAGAGCTCTACATAATACAATCTTCCTGTCTACTTACACCAGGATACAAAAGGTACATTATAGTGCAGTTTGTACATACGACCTGAATTGAATTCCCTACCTGTTGCAGAAATAGATATCAACTTTGTGCTCTTTCAAATCATAGCTTAGAGAAATCAAGAAAGTAAGTTTTTGTTTTTTTCCTCATCCCATGGAAGGTAAAGTGAAAACTAGAATCTAAATGCATTAAGTCCAATTTTGGCAATAGTCTGGTAAGGAAAGTGGACTTAATATGGACTTAATTGTCCATATTAAATTGCGTGTATTGAGACAACTTGAAAGATATAGTTGGAGGTTACACCAGGTCAAGGAAACATATCAGCCCATATTTTTCTGAATCACTATTATTTCCTGATTTTTGGGACCTAAAATATTATAATCAAACGTAAAGGAGAATGGCAGGCTTATGCAAGAGGGTACAGCATATAGCATTTGACACTAGCTAGGAAGTTGAAGCCAAGGAAGACCATTTTCTTTAAAAGCACATGGTGGATTAGTGTGTTGGAACGGCAGAGCTTAAATTCAACCTTCTTTCAAAAAAGATCCTTTCTATTGAGCCTTCATGCATCATCAGCTCTTTCATTGGCGTACTGTAAATGAATCAAAAGGAAGATCCCTCTAAACTGTAAGCTCCTGGTGGGCAAGGAATGTGCCTACCAACTGTTGTACTGTACTCTCCCAAGAGATTAGTTCTGTGCTCTGCACACAGTAAGCACTCAATAAATACCACTGATTGATGAAACAAATCTGAAACCAAACACCCATTGGCTCTGGTCTGGAGAAAATACAATCTGTGGTAACAATTCTGCCTATGAGAAAACAACAACTGTACAGACATCAGTTCAATCAAATCAGGGCTGGATCCAGGAGTGGCAGAGGGGCCTCGGGATAGGGGAAAAGGCTGGTGTAAAAGATAGACAGAGAGCCACCCTCTTCACTGAAGGCATATATGTCTGATCATGGCATTCTATATTGTCTTGAACTTCTTTGTGCATAACCATAATATCTGAAGCATTTGATCCACTCCACTTGCATTTACTACAGAATACTGAAATCTAGCATTTTGATGTGTTTCTGCTGTTGCAAGTGAGGGAATTTCATTCAAACTCCAGAATATGAAGATTGGTTCCATTTCCCATAATATAAATTTATACTTTTAAATAATAATAATTTAATAATTTTGGTATTTGTTAAGCGCTTACTATGTGCAAAGCACTGTTCTAAGCGCTGGGGAGGATACAAGGTGATCAGGTTGTCCCATGTGGGACTCACAATCTTAAACCCCATTTTTACAGATCAGGTAACTGAGGCACAGAGACTTGCACAGAGTCACACAGCTGACAAGTGGCAGAGGCGGGATTTGAACCCATGACCTCTGACTCCCAAGCCTGTGCTCTTTCCACTGAGCCACGCTGCTGCTCGTATAAATACCTCTGCTTGGAAATCCAAAAATTCTACCTTTTTTCCCTCCTCCTTTGGTGAACCAAATAACATTTTAACAGCTAAAAATCTCTTCCTGGAGAATAGTCTATAGGATTAACCAAGGAGAAAATTTAGCCTGGGATTTTGGTACATGGACATCTTGAGGTCATACTGGGCTTTTTGTGTTGAGATTTTTTTAAAAAATATGATGTTTCTATAACTTGGGTTGCCTTGGAGCAGAGTCAGTCAGTGTTTTCAGTTAGTAACAAATATTAGAATGAGATTTTCTCAGACAGAGTTGCTATTACTGAGGCAAGACCTTTTTGACTGAAATCATTCACTCCATTTGACGGTGACTTAGATCACAAGCTAGACCAAATGGAATGTTTTCCAAGACTTGAATCAAAGACAATGACCAACAGATTTTCAAAAAGACAAAAAACAAAAGCCATCAGAATTCTCAGCCTATCTTTAGAAAGATTTTTACTTTCTAGTGAGAAAAAAAGAGCTCCCAGTATTATAGTTACACCGGTCCCTCTGTCAGTAATTCAGAGGGAGCAGGTTTGTCCAGAACTCTGTTTGCTTCCACAGCAAACTCTTTGCTGAGAACTCTCAGTCCCAAGGGTGGGTTAAGGAAGAAGCTATTCAGTTTTCAGTAATACAGTACATTCTAAACAAAATTTGAGGCGTTTCACAAATTAATAAACGTTCAAAAAAAACCCACACAAAATGCAGTTGACGTGCAGAACCTGGCTAGGTTTCCTTCAAACCAGTTCTAAAACGAATGAGTCAAAATGAGGTGGCGATTCTCCTATGTGGATTTTCTGATTTGGATTCCAATGTAAATGAAATGCTGAAGAAGACTTTTTACCAAATAATGATAGACCCGCATAAGAGGAGGCCGTCACAGTTACAAGAGTCGTCTCAGATGGACAGTCAAACCAGACTAACGTGAAATTGAAAAGAAAAAAAAATCTATACTTAATTCATTATGGCTTTTTGCAACATGGCAAAATATTATAGCTTCAAGCAGACATCATCTCCTCATAGAGGAGGAAAACCTTTGCAGTCAAATCAAAAGTATTATAACAGATAACATGCAGACCCTTGTATTTGGCGAAAACAACACTGCAGTTTGAGAAACTTTAAGGATGTTAGTTTCCTTAAAATAATTAGGCTCTATTGGCTAGACAAATGTCAAGGAAATTATAGGTTACAGACTAAATAATTTAGGTTCATTTATAAATATTTACTAGCAAACATAATAGACTGCAAAATAATTGGTTTAAAATGTAGCATAATCACTCCCATCTTAATAAAATTACACCATGGGCCTGAATACAAGAACGGAACTCTTCAGGTGTGCAGCAAAATGAGGGGAATGCAGCAACATGAAATGGGAACTGGGTTTTATATGTGTTTGTCTTCCTTCTCAGCATCCTTGCAGAGTATAGGGAGAAGGTGAGCTTCAGTGTTAAAGATCCAGTGTTCCAGGGGCAGAAGGTCATCATCAGAAAATAACAAGTACAGATACCTGGCCAGAGAAAATGGACTGAATTAGGACAAGGCAGGGAAATGGAATCACTCAATCAATGGTACTTATTAAGCGTTTACTGCATGCAGAGCACTGTACAGAGCATTTGAGAATATGATACAACAGAGTTGGTGTACAAGACCCTGCCCTTCAGAAGCTTCTGGTCTTGAGGGGGAGACAGACATTAAGATAAATAAACTAAGGATAGGTACATCAGTGAGGTGGGGCTGACGGTGGGGTGAATATCAAAGATTCAATGGGCAGCAAGCATAGTGGTTAGAGAATGAGCTCAGGAGTCAGAAGGACATGGATTCTAATCCCAGCTCTGCCACTTGTCTGTTGTGTGGCCTCAGCCAAAGTCACCTGGCTTCTCTGTGCTTCAGTTCCCTCATCTGTAAAAATGGGGATTGAGACTGTGAGCCTCACAGAAAATGTCATTCAACACAGAATTGCTTTTTAGCATTCTGCCATCAGCCCCACAGGAAACCAGAGGATTTGGGGGTTATCAAAGAATAACTTTTTTGGACACTATTCACCTTTTTAGCTTTGGGCTTGTCTTAACCCAAGTTAGACAAGTTAGATAACAAGTTAGATAACAATATTCTTCTCTACTGCCAGTAGGAAAAGACGGCTAATTTTTACCTTGTGTTCTATGTCCCATGTGGGCAAAGGACTGTGTCCAACCCAATTTGCTTAGTTCATTCAATCACATTTATTGAACGCTTACTGTGTGCAGGGCACTGTACTAAGCGCTTAAATAATAATGGTATTTGTTAAGCGCTTACTATGTGCCAAGCACTGTTCTCAGCACTGGGGTAGATGCAAAGTAAAGAGGTTGTCCTACATGGGGCTCACAATCTTAATCCCCATTTTACAGATGAGGGAACTGAGGCACAGAGAAGTGAAGTGACGTGCCCAAAGTCACACGGCTGACAAGTGGCGGAGCTGGGATTAGAACCCATGGGCTTTGGAGTCAGAGGTCATGGGTTCTAATCCCAGTTCCACCACTTGTCAGCCATGTGACTTTGGGCAGCCAGTGCACAGTACAGTGGTAAACAAATACTGCAATTATTATCATTATTAGAGATCCAAATGTATAAGCGATGCAGAAGGGAGAGAGAGTAGGGGGAAAGAGGGCTTAATCAGGGAAGGCCTCTTGGAGGAGATATGATTTTAATAAGGCTTTGAAGATGGGAGAGTGGTGGTCTGTCAGATATGGAGGGGAGGTAGTTCCAGGCTAGATGTAGGAATTATAATAATTTTAATAATTATGGTATTTGTTAAGTGCTTACTATGTGCCAGGCACTGTACTAAATGCTGGGGTGGATACAAGCAAATTGGGTTGGACACAGTCCCTGTCCCATGTGGGGCTCACAGTCTCAATCCCCATTTTACAGATGAGTAACTGAGGCCCAGAGAAATGAAGTGACTTGCCCAAGGTCACACAGCAGACATGTAGCGGAGCTGGTATTAGAACCCATGACCTTCTGACTCCCAGGCCTATACTCTATCCACTATGCCACGCTGCTTCTCAAGGAAGAGGACAAGGGGTCGGGGGTATATACTCGAATTGGCAGGATTGGAGAATAGAAGCAGCTCTGAAAATAAAATCTCATCTGCCGAATTTTCTCTGACTTCTTGGGGAAGGGAAAATGAACAGATAAACCCATAATGTGGCTCATAGTGGCATGTAGAACACAAAGTAAAAATTAGCCTTCGTTATCTACTAGCAGTGGAGAAGAGTATTGCTACCTAACTCAAGGGTTAATACAAATCCAAAGCTAAAAAGGTGAATAATGTCTAAAAAGGCAATTCTCTGATAACCCCCAAATCTTCTGGTTTCCTACAAGGCTGATGGCAGAATGCTGATAGGCAATTCTGCGTTGAATGACTTCTTCTGAGAAACACACCCTCAGAAACAACACTAAAAAGCCATTAGATTAAATTCACTTTCTGTAGAACCTGCGGGATCCTCTTCATGTTTCACGAAAAATGGTGGGTAGCAACAGTACAGGATTAGAAGAAAAAGATTTCCAAGACAAAATCCTTTTTTTTTCTCTAAAAGGTTGGAAAAC